>NW_028324310.1:6392500-6576250 GCF_058129835.1 Hydra viridissima
CTTTGATTGAGTGAGCTGTGAGAGCTAAAGCCCCGTCTTGCTAAAAGATGAATTGCTTGCTTCTGCCATACAAGTGTCTGATTGATGGAACTAAACATGTTTCCAATGTGTTCTTGTAGGTGTATTAACTAATTCGGCCTTCATACAGCTCACAGAAGCCTATACCTTTGTGAGACAAACATCCTCAGATGCCAACCGAACCTCCAACGCCTTGTCGACGATGTTGCAAAAACCTGTCTGAATATTTCTCAGGAAATCTTTTCACATTCTTCCCTTGCGGTTTACGACTTGAAAATTAGCTTCATCACTCCAAATAACTTTTGCCCACTGTTCTACAGACCAGTTCAGCCTTTCTTTGGACCACACTCGTCGTTTACGTTTATCCGTGATTTAAAGAATAGGTTTTTTAGCAGCTGTTTACGTTCCATTACCTTTGTCCAACAATGTTCGTCTCACGAGCTCTCTGCTAACTTTTGGATTAACTTTTGAGTCGTTGAAGATTTGTGCAAGCTTTTTGTAGCTGAGTCTGGGGTTTTCTCTGCTCATTCTGAATATACCATTTTTGTCACGGTTGCTGAGTTTGGATGGTCTCCCAGTACGCGGCATGTCGGAGATGCCCTTGGTAAGTTCCCAGGCTTTGATGGTTTTTCTAACGCAAGATTCAGAAACGTGAAGTATTTTTCCTATTTGAACGTTTGTGTGATTTTTTGTCCTTGCCATACCAATAACTTGCCACTTCATCTCACTAGAAACTGCTTTGCAACCCATTTGCACGCAATTGAAAATAATTTGAAATTTACAATATTTCAAGTTGATTTTTAATGAATTAAAAGCTGCCTGATGATGTTGCGATAAATTTTTTGATTTTAATTGACTCATTTTGACTTTATTTAAAAATAAAAAAAATTTTCGCCCCGGATTTATCAATTAATTAGCAAATAATTGATCCTAAATAAAATTGTTTAAACTTTTTTGATACCTCTTAATTTGTATCACCAACCTTTTCATGAAATTTCTGAATAAACAGTGATGAGTCGAAACCTACTTTTTTAATTTTATTAACAAATAACCTATATACCAAATTAGAAAAAAAACTATTGAAATCTATTTCCGTTAGATTTTTATTCAAGAAAAACTGAAGATTAGATCTTAAAATACTGTAATCGTTTAAACTTTCGTGAATAGCTGTATATGTATATAACACAGCATTGGGTAGTTAAGAACTAAAAGGTACATAAATTATATAACAAATGCTAACTATTTGAAACTTGAGATTTCTGCACAAGCAAACAAATACTTTTTCTTTACTTTTAATAAACAAACTAAATTTAAGCAAATTAAAATTAAAATTTATAATTAGTTTTACTGAGAATTTTTATTTTATTATATTTATTCTAAAAAACGAAAAACAGAAAGTTAATATAGAGCAATTTATTGTAAGAATATGTTTTGTTAAATAAAAAAATATTTATATATGAAATTTATGTAAATATGCAATATTCCGTTATTTTTATGAAAAAAATCTAATATTAAACAGAAAAACAAGATCTTTATAAGAAACTTATATATTTATCAATATTTGAGCTTAAGATATAAAACTTGATTATCATCAGTTTTTTAATTTTCGTATCACCATTCCTTAATTCCGCTGCCATCTTGGGAGGCCAAAACTGGCTTCAAAAAATTTTTTAGTATACGCTATCCAGTTATATTTTGAGATCAGTGCTTATCTTGTATTAACCCTTTACGGGCCCTTGTTGCCATATGGCAACAAAAGAAAATAGAAAGTGTTCCTCAAAACCTGGTCTCTAATATTTCCCCATGTAAGACCAATGTTGCCAAAAGGCAACAATTACTTTTAGGAAATAATTGATGTCAGGAAGAAAAGTAAATTTAAACTTATTTGCTTAGACTCTTAAATTTTCTGAAAATATTAGTAATTTCTTTTTAAAAAGTGATTTTTTAACTCAGCTCATAAAGGGTTAACAAGTTCCAGCGACATCTTGGTTAATTTTCAAATTAAGTAAAATATTATCTTGTTTGAATCTAAAATCTATTTAGAATGCCTAAAAAATGTTGCGTGACCAACTGTAATCGTAATTACAATAAGCAAAATAAAGAAAAAGTTTTTCGGCTTCCTTATGAAAAAGAAGAATATAATCGTCGGATGAATGCCATTCCACCAGATAATTTACCTGACAGCTCAGATACAGTTGTTTGCGAAAGACACTTTCCACCTGGATATCCAACAGTTACCAAATTTGGCCATAAAAAGCCTCGCGATCCTCCATCAGTTTTCACATGTGTCAAGCCTAGTTTGACACCTACTTTTCCACCACCATTAAGAACAACTTTTAAAGCATCTTCATCTGTCCGGAACATTATAGCCGATGAACTTGATATGTTTTTAGCTGCTGATAAGATTGTATGTTTTAAATCATTACATCAGAAGCTACAAAATAAAGAAATCGATTTTGGTGTAATTGATGTAACTTGGTATTTCGCTGGTGAACATTTGCTGATTATTCAGTCAACAGATATCGAAGAAAACTCTTCGATTGTTAGATTTATGCTTAAGATTAAGAATGATCTTACTTTTGAGGGATACTATTGTGGAGTTAAGTATAAAATTGCATCTCTATCTCAAAATAGGATTTTCATAATTGATTCTTGCTCAAAATTACAAGAAGCTATTAACTTTTTGAATAACTTAACGAAAGGCAGAAAAATTATGAATCTTTTGCAGCTCATCCGTGACATAATCTTTACTACAATTGGGAAGAAAAAATACAGCACAGAAACTATTGGTAGAGCATTTGATTATTTTGTGATTTCAAGATCATTACATGAAAGATTAAGGGAAGATTTTGAACTTCCAAGAATTTCCCTCTTAACAAAGCTAACTTCAAAACTGGATTCTGCAATGGATGCTATAGAGTTTTTAAACTCAGTTTTTTCAAAGCTTGACAATGAAATGCAAAAAAAAGTGTTTACTTTTAATTGATGAAGTCTATGTTAAATCATCGCTTACTTATCATGCTGGCTCAGTCTTTGGTAAAGCAGTAAATAAACAAGACTCTTTAGCAACAACTGTTTTAAGTTTTATGTTAGTGTCACTTTATGGGGGGCCGCAATATCTGTGCAGAATTTTACCAGTTTGTGAGCTTGATTCTGAATTTCTTTTTGAACAAACTCAATTTGTCTTAGAAGGAATAAAGAGCGCTGGAGGGGTACCTGTAGCCCTAATATGCGACAATAATCGAGTAAACCAAGCACTATTTTAAAAGTTTGATTGTGTTGATCCATGGTTGACTAAACACAATATGTTCTTGTTATATGACATTGTGCATTTACTTAAATCTGTTCGTAATAACACAGAAAAAAGTCAAAAGTTACGTTATGAATATGATGGGAAAACGAAATATACATGCTGTTCTAGTATCTTAAGCTTGTTTAAACTTGAAGGAAGTAGCATTGTAAAATTGTCTAAACTTACAAGTGTGTCTCTTGCAACAAAACCTATTGAGAGACAAAAAGTATCTACTTACCTACAAGTCATTTGTGATGAAACTGCAACTGCTCTAAAATCCAACAGTAGCATAAAAGAAGCAGACGATACCATTACTTTTATTGAAATACTTGTAAGATTCTGGAAAACTGTCAATACAAAAGGACCTTACGCTGATATTGGATATAAAGATCCAGACAGAGCAGTTATATCAACTTAAGAAGATGCTAGACTGGCATTTTTACTTTCTCTTGCAGAACAAATCTCCAGCAAACAGGAAAACAGACAATTTCAATTGACCAGAGATACAGGTGCAGCTTTAGCTCATACGTGTCCTGGTTTAGTAGCCATTACTAAATTTTTGTTACAACATTCTTTTAAGTATGTAATACTGGAAAAATTTACAACTGACCCACTAGAAAAAATGTTTGGAAAACTTCGATAAGGATCTGGAGGCACATATTTTATCAATGTGCAAAATGTCATAGAAAAAGTTAAAATTCAAAGAGCAAAATTAAGTCTCCATATTGGTATAGATATTGATTCTTTATCTGCAGAAAGTGGAGATGACTGCCAAAAATGTGGATACTTTTTTAGCATTAATGCTATTGATATATTTGACAATTTGTCTGAGTTAGAAAAGAGTTTCCAAATAGATACAAAAGCAGGATTAGTATATATTGCTGGATATATTTTGCGAAATAAAGCGGAAGAGCAAGAAGAAGCTAAATTTTACTATAAAGAATTTGGTGATTATATTGCAGAAAGAAATTGTGGAAGTTTGAAGAAACCAAATGACAATCTTTGTCAGTGGACTGTTTTCTCTTATATATTACTTCATGAAATAGTTAGTAAAGTCTGCCGAAAGTCACTCTGCAATGTACTAATATTGATATCAGAGCCTTTTAACTTTAATATGAAAAGAAAACATGTTATTTCACTTTCAAACATTTTTTTAAAAAGCTATATTAATTAATATGAGCTAAGGTCGTCTACAGAGCCACAACAAAAGATTTTGAAACATTCAAAGTAAACCTATCGAATTTTTAACATTTATGTTAAATATATATTTTGTATATTTTCTACTTATTATGATTTTGGTATAAAATGTAACACTTTAATTTATAGCTAGGGATATTTTTAAAGATTGTTAATATCTTGCTGTTACATACACTTTGACAAAAAATATTCTAAGCATTTCTGTGCATTTGTCGCAAAATTCGGTACTTACCACTGAATTGATTGATGCCCTTAAGCATTTTTTTGCTCATCCTGACAGGATACAACAAAATATGGCCAAGGGATCCAAGAGGAGTCGGTGAAATCCTCGAATTTGGCCACATTTGGCCCAAATTTCGACGTTTTGTATGGAAGTTGAGCCAAAAACGGGGTTTTGTCGCCAAATCCGGTACTTGCCAGCCTCTCTGTTGATTGTCTTTGTCATTTTCGTGCTCAGCTTGATAGGTTACAACAGAAAATGTCCAAAGGCTCCAAGAAATCTCGGTGAAAGGCTCCAATTTGACGAAATAATCACAGAATTGACATTACAAGCAAATTCTAAGCATTTCTGTGCATTTGTCGCAAAATTCGGTACTTACCACTAAATTGCTTGAAACCATTGGGCATTTTTTTGCTCAGCCTAACAGGATACAACAAAATATGGCCAAGGGATCCAAGAGGAGTCGGTGAAAGCCTCGAATTTGGCCACATTTGGCCAAAAATTCGACGTTTTGTATGGAAATTGAGCAAAAAATGGGGTTTATTCGCCAAATCCGAAACTTGCCAGCCTCACTGTTGAATGTCTTTGTCATTTTCGTGCTCAGCCTGACAGGATACAACAAAACATGGCCATGGGATCAAAGAGGAGTTGGTGAAAGCCTCGAATTCGGCGACATTTGGCCCAAATATCGACGTTTTGTATGGAAATTGAGCAAAAAACGAGGTTTTGTCGCCAAATCCGGTACTTGCCAGCCTCTCTGTTGATTGTCTTTGTCATTTTCGTGCTCAGCCTGATAGGTTACAACAGAAAATGTCCAAAGGCTCCAAGAAATCTCGGTGAAAGGCTCCAATTTGACGAAATAATCACAAAATTGACATTACAAGCAAATTCTAAGCATTTCTGTGCATTTGTCGCAAAATTCGGTACTTACCACTGAATTGCTTGATGCCCTTGGGCATTTTTTTGCTCAGCCTGACAGGATACAACAAAATATGGCCAAGGGATCCAAGAGGAGTCGGTGAAAGCCTCGAATTTGGCCACATTTGGCCCAAATTTCGACGTTTTGTATGGAAATTGAGCCAAAAACGGGGTTTTGTCGCCAAATCCGGTACTTGCCAGCCTCTCTGTTGAATGTCTTTGTCATTTTCGTGCTCAGCCTGACAGGATACAACAAAATATGGCCAAGGAATCCAAGAGGAGTCGGTGAAAGCCTCGAATTTGGCCACATTTGGCCCAAATTTCGACGTTTTGTATGGAAATTGAGCCAAAAACGGGGTTTTGTCGCCAAATCCGGTACTTGCCAGCCTCTCTGTTGATTGTCTTTGTCATTTTCGTGCTCAGCCTGATAGGTTACAACAGAAAATGTCCAAAGGCTCCAAGAAATCTCGGTGAAAGGCTCCAATTTGACGAAATAATCACAGAATTGACATTACAAGCAAATTCTAAGCATTTCTGTGCATTTGTCGCAAAATTCGGTACTTACCACTGAATTGCTTGATGCCCTTGGGCATTTTTTTGCTCAGCCTGACAGGAGACAACAAAATATGGCCAAGGGATCCAAGAGGAGTCGGTGAAAGCCTCGAATTTGGCCACATTTTGCCCAAATTTCGACGTTTTGTATTGAAATTGAGCCAAAAACGGGGTTTGTCGCCAAATCCGGTACTTGCCAGCCTCTCTGTTGAATGTCTTTGTCATTTTCGTGTTAGCCTGACAGGATACAACAAAATATGGCCAAGGGATCCAAGAGGAGTGGGTGAAAGCCTCGAATTTGGCCACATTTGGCCCAAATTTCGACGTTTTGTATTGAAATTGAGCCAAAAACGGGGTTTTGTCGCCAAATCCGGTACTTGCCAGCCTCTCTGTTGATTGTCTTTGTCATTTTCGTGCTCAGCCTGATAGGTTACAACAGAAAATGTCCAAAGGCTCCAAGAAATCTCGGTGAAAGGCTTCAATTTGACGAAATAATCACAGAATTGACATTACAAGCAAATTCTAAGCATTTCAGTGCATTTGTCGCAAAATTCGGTACTTACCACTGAATTGCTTGATGCCCTTGGGCATTTTTTTGCTCAGCCTGACAGGATACAACAAAATATGGCCAAGGGATCCAAGAGGAGTCGGTGAAAGCCTCGAATTTGGCCACATTTGGCCCAAATTTCGACGTTTTGTATTGAAATTGAGCCAAAAACGGGGTTTTGTCGCCAAATCCGGTACTTGCCAGCCTCTCTGTTGATTGTCTTTGTCATTTTCGTGCTCAGCCTGATAGGTTACAACAGAAAATGTCCAAAGGCTCCAAGAAATCTCGGTGAAAGGCTCCAATTTGACGAAATAATCACAGAATTGACATTATAAGCAAATTCTAAGCATTACTGTGCATTTGTCGAAAAAATTCGGTACTTACCACTGAATTGCTTGATGCCCTTGGGCATTTTTTTGCTCAGCCTGACAGGATACAACAAAATATGGCCAAGGGATCCAAGAGGAGTTGGTGAAAGCCTCGAATTTGGCCACATTTGGCCCAAATTTCGACGTTTTGTATGGAAATTGAGCCAAAAACGGGGGTTTGTCGCCAAATCCGGTACTTGCCAGCCTCTCTGTTGAATGTCTTTGTCATTTTCGTGCTCAGCCTGACAGGATACAACAAAATATGGCCAAGGGATCCAAGAGGAGTCGGTGAAAGCCTCGAATTTGGCCACATTTGGCCCAAATTTCGACGTTTTGTATTGAAATTGAGCCAAAAACGGGGTTTTGTCGCCAAATCCGGTACTTGCCAGCCTCTCTGTTGAATGTCTTTGTCATTTTCGTGCTCAGCCTGACAGGATACAACAAAATATGGCCAAGGGATCCAAGAGGAGTCGGTGAAAGCCTCGAATTTGGCCACATTTGGCCCAATCTTCGACGTTTTGTATGGAAATTGATCCAAAAACGTGGTTTTGTCGCCAAATCCGGTACTTGCAAGCCTCTCTGTTGAATGTCTTTGTCGTTTTCGTGCTCAGCCTGACAGGATACAACAAAATATGGCCAAGGGATCCAAGAGGAGTCGGTGAAAGCCTCGAATTTGGCCACATTTGGCCCAAATTTCGACGTTTTGTATGGAAATTGAGCCAAAAACGGTGTTTGTCGCCAAATCCGGTACTTGCCAGCCTCTCTGTTGATTGTCTTTGTCATTTTCGTGCTCAGCCTGATAGGTTACAACAGAAAATGTCCAAAGGCTCCAAGAATCTCGGTGAAAGGCTCCAATTTGACGAAATAATCACAGAATTGACATTACAAGCAAATTCTAAGCATTTCTGTGCATTTGTCGCAAAATTCGGTACTTACCACTGAATTGCTTGATGCCCTTGGGCATTTTTTTGCTCAGCCTGACAGGATACAACAAAATATGGCCAAGAGATCCAAGAGGAGTCGGTGAAAGCCTCGAATTTGGCCACATTTGGCCCAAATTTCGACGTTTTGTATGGAAATTGAGCCAAAAACGGGGTTTTGTCGCCAAATCCGGTACTTGCCAGCCTCTCTGTTGATTGTCTTTGTCATTTTCGTGCTCAGCCTGATAGGTTACAACAGAAAATGTCCAAAGGCTCCAAGAAATCTCGGTGAAAGGCTCCAATTTGACGAAATAATCACAGAATTGACATTACAAGCAAATTCTAAGCATTTCTGTGCATTTGTCGCAAAATTCGGTACTTACCACTGAATTGCTTGATGCCCTTGGGCATTTTTTTGCTCAGCCTGACAGGATTCAACAAAATATGGCCAAGGGATCCAAGAGGAGTCGGTGAAAGCCTCGAATTTGGCCACATTTGGCCCAAATTTCGACGTTTTGTATTGAAATTGAGCCAAAAACGGGGTTTTGTCGCCAAATCCGGTACTTGCCAGCCTCTCTGTTGAATGTCTTTGTCATTTTCGTGCTCAGCCTGACAGGATACAACAAAATATGGCCAAGGGATCCAAGAGGAGTCGATGAAAGCCTCGAATTTGGCCACATTTGGCCCAAATTTCGACGTTTTGTAATGAAATTGAGCCAAAAACGGGGTTTTGTCGCCAAATCCGGTACTTGCCAGCCTCTCTGTTGAATGTCTTTGTCATTTTCGTGCTCAGCCTGATAGGTTACAACAGAAAATGTCCAAAGGCTTCAAGAAATCTCGGTGAAAGGCTCCAATTTGACGAAATAATCACAGAATTGACATTACAAGCAAATTCTAAGCATTTCTGTGCATTTGTCGCAAAATTCGGTACTTACCACTGAATTGCTTGATGCCCTTTGGCATTTTTTTGCTCAGCCTGACAGGATACAATAAAATATGGCCAAGGGATCTAAGAGGAGTTGGTGAAAACCTCGAATTTGGCCACATTTGGCCCAAATTTCGACGTTTTGTATTGAAATTGAGCCAAAAACGGGGTTTTGTCGCCAAATCCGGTACTTGCCAGCCTCTCTGTTGATTGTCTTTGTCATTTTCGTGCTCAGCCTGATAGGTTACAACAGAAAATGTCCAAAGGCTCCAAGAAATCTCGGTGAAAGGCTCCAATTTGACGAAATAATCACAGAATTGACATTACAAGCAAATTCTAAGCATTTCTGTGCATTTGTCGCAAAATTCGGTACTTACCACTGAATTGCTTGATGCCCTTGGGCATTTTTTTGCTCAGCCTGACAGGATTCAACAAAATATGGCCAAGGGATCCAAGAGGAGTCGGTGAAAGCCTCGAATTTGGCCACATTTGGCCCAAATTTCGACGTTTTGTATTGAAATTGAGCCAAAAACGGGGTTTTGTCGCCAAATCCGGTACTTGCCAGCCTCTCTGTTGATAGTCTTTGTCATTTTCGTGCTCAGCGTGACAGGATACAACAAAATATGGCTAAGGGATCCAAGAGGAGTCGGTGAAAGCCTCGAATTTGGCCACATTTGGCCCAAATTTCGACGTTTTGTATGGAAACGTCGAAATTTGGGGTTTTGTCGCCAAATCCGGTACTTGCCAGCCTCTCTGTTGAATCTCTTTGTCATTTTCGTGCTCAGCCTGACAGGATACAACAAAATATGGCCAAGGGATCCAAGAGGAGTCGGTGAAAGCCTCGAATTTGGCCACATTTGGCCCAAATTTCGACGTTTTGTATTGAAATTGAGCCAAAAACGGGGTTTTGTCGCCAAATCCGGTATTTGCCAGCCTCTCTGTTGATTGTCTTTGTCATTTTCGTGCTCAGCCTGATAGGTTACAACAGAAAATGTCCAAAGGCTACAAGAAATCTTGGTGAAAGGCTCCAATTTGACGAAATAATCACAGAATTGACATTACAAGCAAATTCTAAGCATTTCTGTGCATTTGTCGCAAAATTCGGTACTTACCACTGAATTGCTTGATGCCCTTGGGCATTTTTTTGCTCAGCCTGACAGGATACAACAAAATATGGCCAAGGGATCCAAGAGGAGTCGGTGAAAGCCTCGAATTTGGTCACATTTGGCCCAAATTTCGACGTTTTGTATTGAAACTGAGCCAAAAACGGGGTTTCGTCGCCAAATCCGGTACTTGCCAGCCTCTCTGTTGATTGTCTTTGTCATTTTCGTGCTCAGCCTGATAGGTTACAACAGAAAATGTCCAAAGGCTTCAAGAATTCTCGGTGAAAGGCTCCAATTTGACGAAATAATCACAGAATTGACATTACAAGCAAATTCTAAGCATTTCTGTGCATTTGTCGCAAAATTCGGTACTTACCACCGAATTGCTTGATGCGCTTGGGCATTTTTTTGCTCAGCCTGACAGGATACAACAAAATATGGCCAAGGGATCCAAGAGGAGTCGGTGAAAGCCTCGAATTTGGCCACGTTTGGCCCAAATTTCGACGTTTTGTATTGAAATTGAGCCAATAACGGGCTTTTGTCGCCAAATCCGGTACTTGCCAGCCTCTCTGTTGATTGTCTTTGTCATTTTCGTGCTCAGCCTGATAGGTTACAACAGAAAATGTCCAAAAGCTCCAAGAAATCTCGGTGAAAGGCTCCAATTTGACGAAATAATCACAGAATTGACATTACAAGCAAATTCTAAGCATTTCTGTGCATTTGTCGCAAAATTCGGTACTTACCACTGAATTGCTTGATGCCCTTGGGCGTTTTTTTGCTCAGCCTGATAGGATACAACAAAATATGGTCAAGGGTTCCAAGAGGAGTCGGTGAAAGCCTCGAATTTGGCCACATTTGGCCCAAATTTCGACGTTTTGTATTGAAATTGAGCCAAAAACGGGGTTTTGTCGCCAAATCCGGTACTTGCCAGCCTCTCTGTTGAATGTCTTTGTCATTTTCGTGCTCAGCCTGACAGGATACAACAAAATATGGCCAAGGGATCCAAGAGGAGTCGGTGAAAGCCTCGAATTTGGCCACATTTGGCCCAAATTTCGACGTTTTGTATAGAAATTGAGCCAAAAACGGGGTTTTGTCGCCAAATCCGGTACTTGCCAGCCTCTCTGTTGATTGTCTTTGTCATTTTCGTGCTCAGCCTGATAGGTTACAACAGAAAATGTCCAAAGGCTCCGAGAAATCTCGGTGAAAGGCTCCAATTTGACGAAATAATCACAGAATTGACATTACAAGCAAATTCTAAGCATTTCTGTGCATTTGTCGCAAAATTCGGTACTTACCACTGAATTGCTTGATGCCCTTGGGCATTTTTTTGCTCAGCCTGACAGGATACAACAAAATATGGCCAAGGGATCCAAGAGGAGTCGGTGAAAGCCTCGAATTCGGCCACATTTGGCCCAAATTTCGACGTTTTGTATGGAAATTGAGCCAAAAACGGGGTTTTGTCGCCAAATCCGGTACTTGCCAGCCTCTCTGTTGAATGTCTTTGTCATTTTCGTGCTCAGCCTGACAGGATACAACAAAATATGGCCAAGGGATCCAAGAGGAGTCGGTGAAAGCCTCGAATTTGGCCACATTTGGCCCAAATTTCGACGTTTTGTATTGAAATTGAGCCAAAAACGGGGTTTTGTCGCCAAATCCGGTACTTGCCAGCCTCTCTGTTGATTGTCTTTGTCAGTTTCGTGCTCAGCCTGATAGGTTACAACAGAAAATGTCCAAAGGCTCCAAGAAATCTCGGTGAAAGGCTCCAATTTGACGAAATAATCAAAGAATTGACATTACAAGCAAATTCTAAGCATTTCTGTGCATTTGTCGCAAAATTCGGTACTTACCACCAAATTGCTTGATGCGCTTGGGCATTTTTTTGCTCAGCCTGACAGGATACAACAAAATATGGCCAAGGGATCCAAGAGGAGTCGGTGAAAGCCTCGAATTTGGCCACATTTGGCCCAAATTTCGACGTTTTGTATGGAAATTGAGCCAAAAACGGGGTTTAGTCGCCAAATCCGGTACTTGCCAGCCTCTCTGTTGAATGTCTTTGTCATTTTCGTGCTCAGCCTGACAGGATACAACAAAGTATGGCCAAGGGATCCAAGAGGAGTCGGTGAAAGCATTGAATTTGGCCACATTTGGCCCAAATTTCGACGTTTTGTATTGAAATTGAGCCAAAAACGGGGTTTTGTTGCCAAATCCGGTACTTGCCAGCCTCTCTGTTGATTGTCTTTGTCATTTTCGTGCTCAGCCTGATAGGTTACAACAGAAAATGTCCAAAGGCTTCAAGAAATCTCGGTGAAAGGCTCCAATTTGACGAAATAATCACAGAATTGACATTATAAGCAAATTCTAAGCATTTCTGTGCATTTGTCGCAAAATTCGGTACTTACCACTGAATTGCTTGATGCCCTTGGGCATTTTTTTGCTCAGCCTGACAGGATACAACAAAATATGGCCAAGGGATCCAAGAGGAGTCGGTGAAAGCCTCGAATTTGGCCACATTTGGCCCAAATTTCGACGTTTTGTATTGAAATTGAGCCAAAAACGGGGTTTTGTCGCCAAATCCGGTACTTGCCAGCCTCTCTGTTGATTGTCATTGTCATTTTCGTGCTCAGCCTGATAGGTTACAACAGAAAATGTCCAAAGGCTCCAAGAAATCTCGGTGAAAGGCTCCAATTTGACGAAATAATCACAGAATTGACATTACAAGCAAATTCTAAGCATTTCTGTGCATTTGTCGCAAAATTCGGTACTTACCACTGAATTGCTTGATGCCCTTGGGCATTTTTTTGCTCAGCCTGACAGGATTCAACAAAATATGGCCAAGGGATCCAAGAGGAGTCGGTGAAAGCCTCGAATTTGGCCACATTTGGCCCAAATTTCGACGTTTTGTATTGAAATTGAGCCAAAAACGGGGTTTTGTCGCCAAATCCGGTACTTGCCAGCCTCTCTGTTGATTGTCTTTGTCATTTTCGTGCTCAGCCTGATAGGTTACAACAGAAAATGTCCAAAGGCTCCAAGAAATCTCGGTGAAAGGCTCCAATTTGACGAAATAATCACAGAATTGACATTACAAGCAAATTCTAAGCATTTCTGTGCATTTGTCGCAAAATTCGGTACTTACCACTGAATTGCTTGATGCCCTTGGGCATTTTTTTGCTCAGCCTGACAGGATACAACAAAATATAGCCAAGGGATCCAAGAGAAGTTGGTGAATGCTTCGAATTTGGCCACATTTGGCCCAAATTTCGACGTTTTGTATAGAAATTGAGCCAAAAACGGGGTTTTTTCGCCAAATCCGGTACTTGCCAGCCTCTCTGTTGAATGTCTTTGTCATTTTCGTGCTCAGCCTGACAGGATACAACAAAATAGGGCCAAGGGATCCAAGAGGAGTCGGTGAAAGCCTCGAATTTGGCCACATTTGGCCCAAATTTCGACGTTTTGTATGGAAATTGAGCCAAAAACGGGGTTTTGTCGCCAAATCCGGTACTTGCCAGCCTCTCTGTTGAATGTCTTTGTCATTTTCGTGCTCAGCCTGACAAGATACAACAAAATATGGCCAAGGGGTCCAAGAGGAGTTGGTGAAAGTCTCGAATTTGGCCACATTTGGCCCAAATTTCGACGTTTTGTATTGAAATTGAGCCTAAAACGGGGTTTTGTCGCCAAATCCGGTACTTGCCAGCCTCTCTGTTGATTGTCTTTGTCATTTTCGTGCTCAGCCTGACAGGATACAACAAAATATGGCCAAGGGATCCAAGAGGAGTCGGTGAAAGCCTCGAATTTGGCCACATTTGGCCCAAATTTCGACGTTTTGTATTGAAATTGAGCCAAAAACGGGGTTTTGTCGCCAAATCCGGTACTTGCCAGCCTCTCTGTTGATTGTCTTTGTCATTTTCGTGCTCAGCCTGATAGGTTACAACAGAAAATGTCCTAAGGCTCCAAGAAATCTCGGTGAAAGGCTCCAATTTGACGAAATAATCACAGAATTGACATTACAAGCAAATTCTAAGCATTTCTGTGTATTTGTCGCAAAATTCGGTACTTACCACTAAATTGCTTGATGCCCTTGGGCATTTTTTTGCTCAGCCTGACAGGATACAACAAAATATGGCCAAGGGATCCAAGAGGAGTCGGTGAAAGCCTCGAATTTGGCCACATTTGGCCCAAATTTCGACGTTTTGTATGGAAATTGAGCCAAAAACGGGGTTTTGTCGCCAAATCCGATACTTGCCAGCCTCTCTGTTGAATGTCTTTGTCATTTTTTTGCTCAGCCTGACAGGATACAACAAAATATGGCCAAGGGATCCAAGAGGAGTCGGTGAAAGCCTCGAATTTGGCCACATTTGGCCCAAATTTCGACGTTTTGTATGGAAATTGAGCCAAAAACGGGGTTTTTTCGCCAAATCCGGTACTTCCCAGCCTCTCTGTTGAATGTCTTTGTCATTTTCGTGCTCAGCCTGACAGGATACAACAAAATATGGCCAAGGGATCCAAGAGGAGTCGGTGAAAGCCTCGAATTTGGCCACATTTGGCCCAAATTTCGACGTTTTGTATTGAAATTGAGCCAAAAACGGGGTTTTGTCGCCAAATCCGGTACTTGCCAGCCTCTCTGTTGATTGTCTTTGTCATTTTCGTGCTTAGCCTGATAGGTTACAACAGAAAATGTCCAAAGGCTCCAAGAAATCTCGGTGAAAGGCTCTAATTTGACGAAATATTCACAGAATTGACATTACAATCAAATTCTAAGCATTTCTGTGCATTTGTCGCAAAATTCGGTACTTACCACTGAATTGCTTGATGCCCTTGGGCATTTTTTTGCTCAACCTGACAGGATACAACAAAATATGGCCAAGGGATCCAAGAGGAGTCGGTGAAAGCCTCGAATTTGGCCACATTTGGCCCAAATTTCGACGTTTTGTATGGAAATTGAGCCAAAAACGGGGTTTTGTCGCCAAATCCGGTACTTGCCAGCCTCTCTGTTGAATGTCTTTGTCATTTTCGTGCTCAGCCTGACAGGATACAACAAAATATGGCCAAGGGATCCAAGAGGAGTCGGTGAAAGCCTCGAATTTGGCCACATTTGGCCCAAATTTCGACGTTTTGTATTGAAATTGAGCCAAAAACGGGGTTTTGTCGCCAAATCCGGTACTTGCCAGCCTCTCTGTTGATTGTCTTTGTCATTTTCGAGCTCAGCCTGATAGGTTACAACAGAAAATGTCCAAAGGCTTCAAGAAATCTCGGTGAAAGGCTCCAATTTGACGAAATAATCACAGAATTGACATTACAAGCAAATTCTAAGCATTTCTGTGCATTTGTCGCAAAATTCGGTACTTACCACTGAATTGCTTGATGCCCTTGGGCATTTTTTTGCTCAGCCTGACAGGATACAACAAAATATGGCCAAGGGATCCAAGAGGAGTCGGTGAAAGCCTCGAATTTGGCCACATTTGGCCCAAATTTCGACGTTTTGTATGGAAATTGAGCCAAAAACGGGGTTTTGTCGCCAAATCCGGTACTTGCCAGCCTCTCTGTTGAATGTCTTTGTCATTTTCGTGCTCAGCCTGACAGGATACAACAAAATATGGCCAAGGGATCCAAGAGGAGTCGGTGAAAGCCTCGAATTTGGCCACATTTGGCCCAAATTTCGACGTTTTGTATGGAAATTGAGCCAAAAACGGGGTTTTGTCGCCAAATCCGGTACTTGCCAGCCTCTCTGTTGATTGTCTTTGTCATTTTCGTGCTCAGCCTGATAGGTTACAACAGAAAATGTCCAAAGGCTCCAAGAAATCTCGGTGAAAGGCTCCAATTTGACGAAATAATCACAGAATTGACATTACAAGCAAATTCTAAGCATTTCTGTGCATTTGTCGCAAAATTCGGTACTTACCACTGAATTGCTTGATGCCCTTGGGCATTTTTTTGCTCAGCCTGACAGGATACAACAAAATATGGCCAAGGGATCCAAGAGGAGTCGGTGAAAGCCTCGAATTTGGCCACATTTGGCCCAAATTTCGACGTTTTGTATGGAAATTGAGCCAAAAACGGGGTTTTGTCGCCAAATCCGGTACTTGCCAGCCTCTCTGTTGAATGTCTTTGTCATTTTCGTGCTCAGCCTGACAGGATACAACAAAATATGGCCAAGGGATCCAAGAGGAGTCGGTGAAAGCCTCGAATTTGGCCACATTTGGCCCAAATTTCGACGTTTTGTATGGAAATTGAGCCAAAAACGGGGTTTTGTCGCCAAATCCGGTACTTGCCAGCCTCTCTGTTGAATGTCTTTGTCATTTTCGTGCTCAACCTGATAGGTTACAACAGAAAATGTCCAAAGGCTTCAAGAAATCTCGGTGAAAGGCTCCAATTTGACGAAATAATCACAGAATTGACATAACAAGCAAACTCTAAGCATTTCTGTGCATTTGTCGCAAAATACGGTACTTACCACTGAATTGCTTGATGCCCTTGGGCATTTTTTTGCTCAGCCTGACAGGATACAACAAAATATGGCCAAGGGATCCAAGAGGAGTCGGTGAAAGCCTCGAATTTGGCCACATTTGGCCCAAATTTCGACGTTTTGTATTGAAATTTAGCCAAAAACGGGGTTTTGTCGCCAAATCCGGTACTTGCCAGCCTCTCTGTTGAATGTCTTTGTCATTTTCGTGCTCAACCTGATAGGTTACAACAGAAAATGTCCAAAGGCTTCAAGAAATCTCGGTGAAAGGCTCCAATTTGACGAAATAATAACAGAATTGACATAACAAGCAAACTCTAAGCATTTCTGTGCATTTGTCGCAAAATTCGGTACTTACCACTGAATTGCTTGATGCCCTTGGGCATTTTTTTGCTCAGCCTGACAGGATACAACAAAATATGGCCAAGGGATCCAAGAGGAGTCGGTGAAAGCCTCGAATTTGGCCACATTTGGCCCAAATTTCGACGTTTTGTATGGAAATTGAGCCAAAAACGGGGTTTTGTCGCCAAATCCGGTACTTGCCAGCCTCTCTGTTGAATGTCTTTGTCATTTTCGTGCTCAGCCTGACAGGATACAACAAAATATGGCCAAGGGATCCAAGAGGAGTCGGTGAAAGCCTCGAATTTGGCCACATTTGGCCCAAATTTCGACGTTTTGTATTGAAATTGAGCCAAAAACGGGGTTTTGTCGCCAAATCCGGTACTTGCCAGCCTCTCTGTTGATTGTCTTTGTCATTTTCGTGCTCAGCCTGATAGGTTACAACAGAAAATGTCCAAAGGCTCCAAGAAATCTCGGTGAAAGGCTCCAATTTGACGAAATAATCACAGAATTGACATTACAAGCAAATTCTAAGCATTTCTGTGCATTTGTCGCAAAATTCGGTACTTACCACTGAATTGCTTGATGCCCTTGGGCATTTTTTTGCTCAGCCTGACAGGATACAACAAAATATGGCCAAGGGATCCAAGAGGAGTCGGTGAAAGCCTCGAATTTGGCCACATTTGGCCCAAATTTCGACGTTTTGTATGGAAATTGAGCCAAAAACGGGGTTTTGTCGCCAAATCCGGTACTTGCCAGCCTCTCTGTTGAATGTCTTTGTCATTTTCGTGCTCAGCCTGACAGGATACAACAAAATATGGCCAAGGGATCCAAGAGGAGTCGGTGAAAGCCTCGAATTTGGCCACATTTGGCCCAAATTTCGACGTTTTGTATTGAAATTGAGCCAAAAACGGGGTTTTGTCGCCAAATCCGGTACTTGCCAGCCTCTCTGTTGATTGTCTTTGTCATTTTCGTGCTCAGCTTGATAGGTTACAACAGAAAATGTCCAAAGGCTCCAAGAAATCTCGGTGAAAGGCTCCAATTTGACGAAATAATCACAGAATTGACATTACAAGCAAATTCTAAGCATTTCTGTGCATTTGTCGCAAAATTCGGTACTTACCACTGAATTGCTTGATGCCCTTGGGCATTTTTTTGCTCAGCCTGACAGGATACAACAAAATATGGCCAAGGGATCCAAGAGGAGTCGGTGAAAGCCTCGAATTTGGCCACATTTGGCCCAAATTTCGACGTTTTGTATGGAAATTGAGCCAAAAACGGGGTTTTGTCGCCAAATCCGGTACTTGCCAGCCTCTCTGTTGAATGTCTTTGTCATTTTCGTGCTCAGCCTGACAGGATACAACAAAATATGGCCAAGGGATCCAAGAGGAGTCGGTGAAAGCCTCGAATTTGGCCACATTTGGCCCAAATTTCGACGTTTTGTATTGAAATTGAGCCAAAAACGGGGTTTTGTCGCCAAATCCGGTACTTGCCAGCCTCTCTGTTGATTGTCTTTGTCATTTTCGTGCTCAGCCTGATAGGTTACAACAGAAAATGTCCAAAGGCTCCAAGAAATCTCGGTGAAAGGCTCCAATTTGACGAAATAATCACAGAATTGACATTACAAGCAAATTCTAAGCATTTCTGTACATTTGTCGCAAAATTCGGTACTTACCACTGAATTGCTTGATGCCCTTGGGCATTTTTTTGCTCAGCCTGACAGGAGACAACAAAATATGGCCAAGGGATCCAAGAGGAGTCGGTGAAAGCCTCGAATTTGGCCACATTTGGCCCAAATTTCGACGTTTTGTATGGAAATTGAGCCAAAAACGGGGTTTTGTCGCCAAATCCGGTACTTGCCAGCCTCTCTGTTGAATGTCTTTGTCATTTTCGTGCTCAGCCTGACAGGATACAACAAAATATGGCCAAGGGATCCAAGAGGAGTTGGTGAAAGCCTCGAATTTGGCCACATTTGGTCCAAATTTCGACGTTTTGTATTGAAATTGAGCCAAAAATAGGGTTTTGTCGCCAAATCCGGTACTTGCCAGCCTCTCTGTTGATTGTCTTTGTCATTTTCGTGCTCAGCCTGATAGGTTACAACAGAAAATGTCCAAAGGCTCCAAGAAATCTCGGTGAAAGGCTCCAATTTGACGAAATAATCACAGAATTGACATTACAAGCAAATTCTAAGCATTTCTGTGCATTTGTCGCAAAATTCGGTACTTACCACTGAATTGCTTGATGCCCTTGGGCATTTTTTTGCTCAGCCTGACAGGATACAACAAAATATGGCCAAGGGATCCAAGAGGAGTCGGTGAAAGCCTCGAATTTGGCCACATTTGGCCCAAATTTCGACGTTTTGTATGGAAATTGAGCCAAAAACGGGGTTTTGTCGCCAAATCCGGTACTTGCCAGCCTCTCTGTTGAATGTCTTTGTCATTTTCGTGCTCAGCCTGACAGGATACAACAAAATATGGCCAAGGGATCCAAGAGGAGTCGGTGAAAGCCTCGAATTTGGCCACATTTGGCCCAAATTTCGACGTTTTGTATTGAAATTGAGCCAAAAACGGGGTTTTTGTCGCCAAATCCGGTACTTGCCAGCCTCTCTGTTGATTGTCTTTGTCATTTTCGTGCTCAGCCTGATAGGTTACAACAGAAAATGTCCAAAGGCTCCAAGAAATCTCGGTGAAAGGCTCCAATTTGACGAAATAATCACAGAATTGACATTACAAGCAAATTCTAAGCATTTCTGTGCATTTGTCGCAAAATTCGGTACTTACCACTGAATTGCTTGATGCCCTTGGGCATTTTTTTGCTCAGCCTGACAGGATACAACAAAATATGGCCAAGGGATCCAAGAGGAGTCGGTGAAAGCCTCGAATTTGGCCACATTTGGCCCAAATTTCGACGTTTTGTATGGAAATTGAGCCAAAAACGGGGTTTTGTCGCCAAATCCGGTACTTGCCAGCCTCTCTGTTGAATGTCTTTGTCATTTTCGTGCTCAGCCTGACAGGATACAACAAAATATGGCCAAGGGATCCAAGAGGAGTCGGTGAAAGCCTCGAATTTGGCCACATTTGGCCCAAATTTCGACGTTTTGTATTGAAATTGAGCCAAAAACGGGGTTTTGTCGCCAAATCCGGTACTTGCCAGCCTCTCTGTTGATTGTCTTTGTCATTTTCGTGCTCAGCCTGATAGGTTACAACAGAAAATGTCCAAAGGCTCCAAGAAATCTCGGTGAAAGGCTCCAATTTGACGAAATAATCACAGAATTGACATTACAAGCAAATTCTAAGCATTTCTGTGCATTTGTCGCAAAATTCGGTACATACCACTGAATTGCTTGATGCCCTTCGGCATTTTTTTGCTCAGCCTGACAGGATACAACAAAATATGGCCAAGGGATCCAAGAGGAGTCGGTGAAAGCCTCGAATTTGGCCACATTTGGCCCAAATTTCGACGTTTTGTATTGAAATTGAGCCAAAAACGGGGTTTTGTCGCCAAATCCGGTACTTGCCAGCCTCTCTGTTGATTGTCTTTGTCATTTTCGTGCTCAGCCTGATAGGTTACAACAGAAAATGTCCAAAGGCTCCAAGAAATCTCGGTGAAAGGCTCCAATTTGACGAAATAATCACAGAATTGACATTACAAGCAAATTCTAAGCATTTCTGTGCATTTGTCGCAAAATTCGGTACTTACCACTGAATTGCTTGATGCCCTTGGGCATTTTTTTGCTCAGCCTGACAGGATACAACAAAATATGGCCAAGGGATCCAAGAGGAGTCGGTGAAAGCCTCGAATTTGGCCACATTTGGCCCAAATTTCGACGTTTTGTATTGAAATTGAGCCAAAAACGGGGTTTTGTCGCCAAATCCGGTACTTGCCAGCCTCTCTGTTGATTGTCTTTGAGATTTTCGTGCTCAGCCTGATAGGTTACAACAGAAAATGTCCAAAGGCTCCAAGAAATCTCGGTGAAAGGCTCCAATTTGACGAAATAATCACAGAATTGACATTACAAGCAAATTCTAAGCATTTCTGTGCATTTGTCGCAAAATTCGGTACTTACCACTGAATTGCTTGATGCCCTTGGGCATTTTTTTGCTCAGCCTGACAGGATACAACAAAATATGGCCAAGGGATCCAAGAGGAGTCGGTGAAAGCCTCGAATTTGGCCACATTTGGCCCAAATTTCGACGTTTTGTAAATAAATTGAGCCAAAAACAGGGTTTTGTCGCCAAATCCGGTACTTGCCAGCCTCTCTGTTGAATGTCTTTGTCATTTTCGTGCTCAGCCTGACAGGATACAACAAAATATGGCCAAGGGATCCAAGAGGAGTCGGTGAAAGCCTCGAATTTGGCCACATTTGGCCCAAATTTCAACGTTTTGTATGGAAATTGAGCCAAAAACGGGGTTTTGTCGCCAAATCCGGTACTTGCCAGCCTCTCTGTTGAATGTCTTTGTCATTTTCGTGCTCAGCCTGACAGGATACAACAAAATATGGCCAAGGGATCCAAGAGGAGTCGGTGAAAGCCTCGAATTTGGCCACATTTGGCCCAAATTTCGACGTTTTGTATTGAAATTGAGCCAAAAACGGGGTTTTGTCGCCTAATCCGGTACTTGCCAGCCTCTCTGTTAATTGTCTTTGTCATTTTCGTGCTCAGCCTGATAGGTTACAACAGAAAATGTCCAAAGGCTCCAAGAAATCTCGGTGAAAGGCTCCAATTTGACGAAATAATCACAGAATTGACATTACAAGCAAATTCTAAGCATTTCTGTGCATTTGTCGCAAAATTCGGTACTTACCACTGAATTGCTTGATGCCCTTGGGCATTTTTTTGCTCAGCCTGACAGGATACAACAAAATATGGCCAAGGGATCCAAGAGGAGTCGGTGAAAGCCTCGAATTTGGCCACATTTGGCCCAAATTTCGACGTTTTGTATTGAAATTGAGCCAAAAACGGGGTGTTGTCGCCAAATCCGGTACTTGCCAGCCTCTCTGTTGATTGTCTTTGTCATTTTCGTGCTCAGCCTGATAGGTTACAACAGAAAATGTCCAAAGGCTCCAAGAAATCTCGGTGAAAGGCTCCAATTTGACGAAATAATCACAGAATTGACATTACAAGCAAATTCTAAGCATTTCTGTGCATTTGTCGCAAAATTCGGTACTTACCACTGAATTGCTTGATGCCCTTGGGCATTTTTTTGCTCAGCCTGACAGGATACAACAAAATATGGCCAAGGGATCCAAGAGGAGTCGGTGAAAGCCTCGATTTTGGCCACATTTGGCCCAAATTTCGACGTTTTGTATTGAAATTGAGCCAAAAACGGGGTTTTGTCGCCAAATCCGGTACTTGCCAGCCTCTCTGTTGATTGTCTTTGTCATTTTCGTGCTCAGCCTGATAGGTTACAACAGAAAATGTCCAAAGGCTCCAAGAAATCTCGGTGAAAGGCTCCAATTTGACGAAATAATCACAGAATTGACATTACAAGCAAATTCTAAGCATTTCTGTGCATTTGTCGCAAAATTCGGTACTTACCACTGAATTGCTTGATGCCCTTGGGCATTTTTTTGCTCAGCCTGACAGGATACAACAAAATATGGCCAAGGGATCCAAGAGGAGTCGGTGAAAGCCTCCAATTTGGCCACATTTGGACCAAATTTCGACGTTTTGTATTGAAATTGAGCCAAAAACGGGGTTTTGTCGCCTAATCCGGTACTTGCCAGCCTCTCTGTTGATTGTCTTTGTCATTTTCGTGCTCAGCCTGATAGGTTACAACAGAAAATGTCCAAAGGCTCCAAGAAATCTCGGTGAAAGGCTCCAATTTGACGAAATAATCACAGAATTGACATTACAAGCAAATTCTAAGCATTTCTGTGCATTTGTCGCAAAATTCGGTACTTACCACTGAATTGCTTGATGCCCTTGGGCATTTTTTTGCTCAGCCTGACAGGATACAACAAAATATGGCCAAGGGATCCAAGAGGAGTTGGTGAAAGCCTCGAATTTGGCCACATTTGGCCCAAATTTCGACGTTTTGTATGGAAATTGAGCCAAAAACGGGGTTTTGTCGCCAAATCCGGTACTTGCCAGCCTCTCTGTTGAATGTCTTTGTCATTTTCGTGCTCAGCCTGACAGGATACAACAAAATATGGCCAAGGGATCCAAGAGGAGTCGGTGAAAGCCTCGAATTTGGCCACATTTGGCCCAAATTTCGACGTTTTGTATTGAAATTGAGCCAAAAACGGAGTTTTGTCGCCAAATCCGGTACTTGCCAGCCTCTCTGTTGATTGTCTTTGTCATTTTCGTGCTCAGCCTGATAGGTTACAACAGAAAATGTCCAAAGGCTCCAAGAAATCTCGGTGAAAGGCTCCAATTTGACGAAATAATCACAGAATTGACATTACAAGCAAATTCTAAGCATTTCTGTGCATTTGTCGCAAAATTCGGTACTTACCACTGAATTGCTTGATGCCCTTGGGCATTTTTTTGCTCAGCCTGACAGGATACAACAAAATATGGCCAAGGGATCCAAGAGGAGTCGGTGAAAGCCTCGAATTTGGCCACATTTGGCCCAAATTTCGACGTTTTGTATTGAAATTGAGCCAAAAACGGGGTTTTGTCGCAAAATCCGGTACTTGCCAGCCTCTCTGTTGAATGTCTTTGTCATTTTCGTGCTCAGCCTGACAGGATACAACAAAATAGGGCAAAGGGATCCAATGGGAGTCGGTGAAAGCCTCGAATTTGGCCACATTTGGCCCAAATTTCGACGTTTTGTATGGAAATTGAGCCAAAAACGGGGTTTTGTCGCCAAATCCGGTACTTGCCAGCCTCTCTGTTGAATGTCTTTGTCATTTTCGTGCTCAGCCTGACAGGATACAACAAAATATGGCCAAGGGATCCAAGAGGAGTCGGTGAAAGCCTCGAATTTGGCCACATTTGGCCCAAATTTCGACGTTTTGTATTGAAATTGAGCCAAAAACGGAGTTTTGTCGCCAAATCCGGTACTTGCCAGCCTCTCTGTTGATTGTCTTTGTCATTTTCGTGCTCAGCCTGATAGGTTACAACAGAAAATGTCCAAAGGCTCCAAGAAATCTCGGTGAAAGGCTCCAATTTGACGAAATAATCACAGAATTGACATTACAAGCAAATTCTAAGCATTTCTGTGCATTTGTCGCAAAATTCGGTACTTACCACTGAATTGCTTGATGCCCTTGGGCATTTTTTTGCTCAGCCTGACAGGATACAACAAAATATGGCCAAGGGATCCAAGAGGAGTCGGTGAAAGCCTCGAATTTGGCCACATTTGGCCCAAATTTCGACGTTTTGTATTGAAATTGAGCCAAAAACGGGGTTTTGTCGCCAAATCCGGTACTTGCCAGCCTCTCTGTTGATTGTCTTTGTCATTTTCGTGCTCAGCCTGATAGGTTACAACAGAAAATGTCCAAAGGCTCCAAGAAATCTCGGTGAAAGGCTCCAATTTGACGAAATAATCACAGAATTGACATTACAAGCAAATTCTAAGCATTTCTGTGCATTTGTCGCAAAATTCGGTACTTACCACTGAATTGCTTGATGCCCTTGGGCATTTTTTTGCTCAGCCTGACAGGATACAACAAAATATGGCCAAGGGATCCAAGAGGAGTCGGTGAAAGCCTCGAATTTGGCCACATTTGGCCCAAATTTCGACGTTTTGTATGGAAATTGAGCCAAAAACGGGGTTTTGTCGCCAAATCCGGTACTTGCCAGCCTCTCTGTTGAATGTCTTTGTCATTTTCGTGCTCAGCCTGACAGGATACAACAAAATAGGGCAAAGGGATCCAATGGGAGTCGGTGAAAGCCTCGAATTTGGCCACATTTGGCCCAAATTTCGACGTTTTGTATGGAAATTGAGCCAAAAACGGGGTTTTGTCGCCAAATCCGGTACTTGCCAGCCTCTCTGTTGAATGTCTTTGTCATTTTCGTGCTCAGCCTGACAGGATACAACAAAATATGGCCAAGGGATCCAAGAGGAGTCGGTGAAAGCCTCGAATTTGGCCACATTTGGCCCAAATTTCGACGTTTTGTATTGAAATTGAGCCAAAAACGGGGTTTTGTCGCCAAATCCGGTACTTGCCAGCCTCTCTGTTGATTGTCTTTGTCATTTTCGTGCTCAGCCTGATAGGTTACAACAGAAAATGTCCAAAGGCTCCAAGAAATCTCGGTGAAAGGCTCCAATTTGACGAAATAATCACAGAATTGACATTACAAGCAAATTCTAAGCATTTCTGTGCATTTGTCGCAAAATTCGGTACTTACCACTGAATTGCTTGATGCCCTTGGGCATTTTTTTGCTCAGCCTGACAGGATACAACAAAATATGGCCAAGGGATCCAAGAGGAGTCGGTGAAAGCCTCGAATTTGGCCACATTTGGCCCAAATTTCGACGTTTTGTATGGAAATTGAGCCAAAAACGGGGTTTTGTCGCCAAATCCGGTACTTGCCAGCCTCTCTGTTGAATGTCTTTGTCATTTTCGTGCTCAGCCTGACAGGATACAACAAAATATGGCCAAGGGATCCAAGAGGAGTCGGTGAAAGCCTCGAATTTGGCCACATTTGGCCCAAATTTCGACGTTTTGTATTGAAATTGAGCCAAAAACGGAGTTTTGTCGCCAAATCCGGTACTTGCCAGCCTCTCTGTTGATTGTCTTTGTCATTTTCGTGCTCAGCCTGATAGGTTACAACAGAAAATGTCCAAAGGCTCCAAGAAATCTCGGTGAAAGGCTCCAATTTGACGAAATAATCACAGAATTGACATTACAAGCAAATTCTAAGCATTTCTGTGCATTTGTCGCAAAATTCGGTACTTACCACTGAATTGCTTGATGCCCTTGGGCATTTTTTTGCTCAGCCTGACAGGATACAACAAAATATGGCCAAGGGATCCAAGAGGAGTCGGTGAAAGCCTCGAATTTGGCCACATTTGGCCCAAATTTCGAGGTTTTGTATTGAAATTGAGCCAAAAACGGGGTTTTGTCGCAAAATCCGGTACTTGCCAGCCTCTCTGTTGAATGTCTTTGTCATTTTCGTGCTCAGCCTGACAGGATACAACAAAATAGGGCAAAGGGATCCAATGGGAGTCGGTGAAAGCCTCGAATTTGGCCACATTTGGCCCAAATTTCGACGTTTTGTATGGAAATTGAGCCAAAAACGGGGTTTTGTCGCCAAATCCGGTACTTGCCAGCCTCTCTGTTGAATGTCTTTGTCATTTTCGTGCTCAGCCTGACAGGATACAACAAAATATGGCCAAGGGATCCAAGAGGAGTCGGTGAAAGCCTCGAATTTGGCCACATTTGGCCCAAATTTCGACGTTTTGTATTGAAATTGAGCCAAAAACGGGGTTTTGTCGCCAAATCCGGTACTTGCCAGCCTCTCTGTTGATTGTCTTTGTCATTTTCGTGCTCAGCCTGATAGGTTACAACAGAAAATGTCCAAAGGCTCCAAGAAATCTCGGTGAAAGGCTCCAATTTGACGAAATAATCACAGAATTGACATTACAAGCAAATTCTAAGCATTTCTGTGCATTTGTCGCAAAATTCGGTACTTACCACTGAATTGCTTGATGCCCTTGGGCATTTTTTTGCTCAGCCTGACAGGATACAACAAAATATGGCCAAGGGATCCATGAGGAGTCGGTGAAATCCTCGAATTTGGCCACATTTGGCCCAAATTTCGACGTTTTGTATGGAAATTGAGCCAAAAACGGGGTTTTGTCGCCAAATCCGGTACTTGCCAGCCTCTCTGTTGAATGTCTTTGTCATTTTCGTGCTCAGCCTGACAGGATACAACAAAATATGGCCAAGGGATCCAAGAGGAGTCGGTGAAAGCCTCGAATTTGGCCACATTTGGCCCAAATTTCGACGTTTTGTATTGAAATTGAGCCAAAAACGGGGTTTTGTCGCCAAATCCGGTACTTGCCAGCCTCTCTGTTGATTGTCTTTGTCATTTTCGTGCTCAGCCTGATAGGTTACAACAGAAAATGTCCAAAGGCTCCAAGAAATCTCGGTGAAAGGCTCCAATTTGACGAAATAATCACAGAATTGACATTACAAGCAAATTCTAAGCATTTCTGTGCATTTGTCACAAAATTCGGTACTTACCACTGAATTGCTTGATGCCCTTGGGCATTTTTTTGCTCAGCCTGACAGGACACAACAAAATATGGCCAAGGGATCCAAGAGGAGTCGGTGAAAGCATCGAATTTGGCCACATTTGGCCCAAATTTCGACGTTTTGTATGGAAATTGAGCCAAAAACGGGGTTTTGTCGCCAAATCCGGTACTTGCCAGCCTCTCTGTTGAATGTCTTTGTCATTTTCGTGCTTAGCCTGACAGGATACAACAAAATATGGCCAAGGGATCCAAGAGGAGTCGGTGAAAGCCTCGAATTTGGCCACATTTGGCCCAAATTTCGACGTTTTGTATTGAAATTGAGCCAAAAACGGAGTTTTGTCGCCAAATCCGGTACTTGCCAGCCTCTCTGTTGATTGTCTTTGTCATTTTCGTGCTCAGCCTGATAGGTTACAACAGAAAATGTCCAAAGGCTCCAAGAAATCTCGGTGAAAGGCTCCAATTTGACGAAATAATCACAGAATTGACATTACAAGCAAATTCTAAGCATTTCTGTGCATTTGTCGCAAAATTCGGTACTTACCACTGAATTGCTTGATGCCCTTGGGCATTTTTTTGCTCAGCCTGACAGGACACAACAAAATATGGCCAAGGGATCCAAGAGGAGTCGGTGAAAGCCTCGAATTTGGCCACATTTGGCCCAAATTTCGACGTTTTGTATTGAAATTGAGCCAAAAACGGGGTTTTGTCGCCAAATCCGGTACTTGCCAGCCTCTCTGTTGATTGTCTTTGTCATTTTCGTGCTCAGCCTGATAGGTTACAACAGAAAATGTCCAAAGGCTCCAAGAAATCTCGGTGAAAGGCTCCAATTTGACGAAATAATCACAGAATTGACATTACAAGCAAATTCTAAGCATTTCTGTGCATTTGTCGCAAAATTCGGTACTTACCACTGAATTGCTTGATGCCCTTGGGCATTTTTTTGCTCAGCCTGACAGGACACAACAAAATATGGCCAAGGGATCCAAGAGGAGTCATTGAAAGCCTCGAATTTGGCCACATTTGGCCCAAATTTCGACGTTTTGTATTGAAATTGAGCCAAAAACGGGGTTTTGTCGCCAAATCCGGTACTTGCCAGCCTCTCTGTTGATTGTCTTTGTCATTTTCGTGCTCAGCCTGATAGGTTACAACAGAAAATGTCCAAAGGCTCCAAGAAATCTCGGTGAAAGGCTCCAATTTGACGAAATAATCACAGAATTGACATTACAAGCAAATTCTAAGCATTTCTGTGCATTTGTCGCAAAATTCGGTACTTACCACTGAATTGCTTGATGCCCTTGGGCATTTTTTTGCTCAGCCTGACAGGATACAACAAAATATGGCCAAGGGATCCAAGAGGAGTCGGTGAAAGCCTTGAATTTGGCCACATTTGGCCCAAATTTCGACGTTTTGTATGGAAATTGAGCCAAAAACGGGGTTTTGTCGCCAAATCCGGTACTTGCCAGCCTCTCTGTTGAATGTCTTTGTCATTTTCGTGCTCAGCCTGACAGGATACAACAAAATATGGCCAAGGGATCCAAGAGGAGTCGGTGAAAGCCTCGAATTTGGCCACATTTGGCCCAAATTTCGACGTTTTGTATTGAAATTGAGCCAAAAACGGGGTTTTGTCGCCAAATCCGGTACTTGCCAGCCTCTCTGTTGATTGTCTTTGTCATTTTCGTGCTCAGCCTGATAGGTTACAACAGAAAATGTCCAAAGGCTCCAAGAAATCTCGGTGAAAGGCTCCAATTTGACGAAATAATCACAGAATTGACATTACAAGCAAATTCTAAGCATTTCTGTGCATTTGTCGCAAAATTCGGTACTTACCACTGAATTGCTTGATGCCCTTGGGCATTTTTTTGCTCAGCCTGACAGGATACAACAAAATATGGCCAAGGGATCCAAGAGGAGTCGGTGAAAGCCTCGAATTTGGCCACATTTGGCCCAAATTTCGACGTTTTGTATTGAAATTGAGCCAAAAACGGGGTTTTGTCGCCAAATCCGGTACTTGCCAGCCTCTCTGTTGATTGTCTTTGTCATTTTCGTGCTCAGCCTGATAGGTTACAACAGAAAATGTCCAAAGGCTCCAAGAAATCTCGGTGAAAGGCTCCAATTTGACGAAATAATCACAGAATTGACATTACAAGCAACTTCTAAGCATTTCTGTGCATTTGTCGCAAAATTCGGTACTTACCACTGAATTGCTTGATGCCCTTGGGCATTTTTTTGCTCAGCCTGACAGGACACAACAAAATATGGCCAAGGGATCCAAGAGGAGTCGGTGAAAGCCTCGAATTTGGCCACATTTGGCCCAAATTTCGACGTTTTGTATTGAAATTGAGCCAAAAACGGGGTTTTGTCGCCAAATCCGGTACTTGCCAGCCTCTCTGTTGATTGTCTTTCCCATTTTCGTGCTCAGCCTGATAGGTTACAACAGAAAATGTCCAAAGGCTCCAAGAAATCTCGGTGAAAGGCTCCAATTTGACGAAATAATCACAGAATTGACATTACAAGCAAATTCTAAGCATTTTTGTGCATTTGTCGCAAAATTCGGTACTTACCACTGAATTGCTTGATGCCCTTGGGCATTTTTTTGCTCAGCCTGACAGGATACAACAAAATATGGCCAAGGGATCCAAGAGGAGTCGGTGAAAGCCTCGAATTTGGCCACATTTGGCCCAAATTTCGACGTTTTGTATGGAAATTGAGCCAAAAACGGGGTTTTGTCGCCAAATCCGGTACTTGCCAGCCTCTCTGTTGAATGTCTTTGTCATTTTCGTGCTCAGCCTGACAAGATACAACAAAATATGGCCAAGGGATCCAAGAGGAGTCGGTGAAAGCCTCGAATTTGGCCACATTTGGCCCAAATTTCGACGTTTTGTATGGAAATTGAGCCAAAAACGGGGTTTTGTCGCCAAATCCGGTACTTGCCAGTCTCTCTGTTGATTGTCTTTGTCATTTTCGTGCTCAGCCTGATAGGTTACAACAGAAAATGTCCAAAGGCTCCAAGAAATCTCGGTGAAAGGCTCCAATTTGACGAAATAATCACAGAATTGACATTACAAGCAAATTCTAAGCATTTCTGTGCATTTGTCGCAAAATTCGGTACTTACCACTGAATTGCTTGATGCCCTTGGGCATTTTTTTGCTCAGCCTGACAGGATACAACAAAATATGGCCAAGGGATCCAAGAGGAGTCGGTGAAAGCCTCGAATTTGGCCACATTTGGCCCAAATTTCGACGTTTTGTATGGAAATTGAGCCAAAAACGGGGTTTTGTCGCCAAATCCGGTACTTGCCAGCCTCTCTGTTGAATGTCTTTGTCATTTTCGTGCTCAGCCTGACAGGATACAACAAAATATGGCCAAGGGATCCAAGAGGAGTTGGTGAAAGCCTCGAATTTGGCCACATTTGGCCCAAATTTCGACGTTTTGTATTGAAATTGAGCCAAAAACGGGGTTTTGTCGCCAAATCCGGTACTTGCCAGCCTCTCTGTTGATTGTCTTTGTCATTTTCGTGCTCAGCCTGATAGGTTACAACAGAAAATGTCCAAAGGCTTCAAGAAATCTCGGTGAAAGGCTCCAATTTGACGAAATAATCACAGAATTGACATTACAAGCAAATTCTAAGCATTTCTGTGCATTTGTCGCAAAATTCGGTACTTACCACTGAATTGCTTGATGCCCTTGGGCATTTTTTTGCTCAGCCTGACAGGACACAACAAAATATGGCCAAGGGATCCAAGAGGAGTCGGTGAAAGCCTCGAATTTGGCCACATTTGGCCCAAATTTCGACGTTTTGTATTGAAATTGAGCCAAAAACATGGGTTTTGTCGCCTAATCCGGTACTTGCCAGCCTCTCTGTTGATTGTCTTTGTCATTTTCGTGCTCAGCCTGATAGGTTACAACAGAAAATGTCCAAAGGCTCCAAGAAATCTCGGTGAAAGGCTCCAATTTGACGAAATAATCACAGAATTGACATTACAAGCAAATTCTAAGCATTTCTGTGCATTTGTCGCAAAATTCGGTACTTACCACTGAATTGCTTGATGCCCTTGGGCATTTTTTTGCTCAGCCTGACAGGATACAACAAAATATGGCCAAGGGATCCAAGAGGAGTCGGTGAAAGCCTCGAATTTGGCCACATTTGGCCCAAATTTCGACGTTTTGTATGGAAATTGAGCCAAAAACGGGGTTTTGTCGCCAAATCCGGTACATGCCAGCCTCTCTGTTGAATGTCTTTGTCATTTTCGTGCTCAGCCTGACAGGATACAACAAAATATGGCCAAGGGATCCAAGAGGAGTCGGTGAAAGCCTCGAATTTGGCCACATTTGGCCCAAATTTCGACGTTTTGTATTGAAATTGAGCCAAAAACGGGGTTTTGTCGCCAAATCCGGTACTTGCCAGCCTCTCTGTTGATTGTCTTTGTCATTTTCGTGCTCAGCCTGATAGGTTACAACAGAAAATGTCCAAAGGCTCCAAGAAATCTCGGTGAAAGGCTCCAATTTGACGAAATAATCACAGAATTGACATTACAAGCAAATTCTAAGCATTTCTGTGCATTTGTCGCAAAATTCGGTACTTACCACTGAATTGCTTGATGCCCTTGGGCATTTTTTTGCTCAGCCTGACAGGATACAACAAAATATGGCCAAGGGATCCAAGAGGAGTCGGTGAAAGCCTCGAATTTGGCCACATTTGGCCCAAATTTCGACGTTTTGTATGGAAATTGAGCCAAAAACGGGGTTTTGTCGCCAAATCCGGTACTTGCCAGCCTCTCTGTTGATTGTCTTTGTCATTTTCGAGCTCAGCCTGATAGGTCACAACAGAAAATGTCCAAAGGCTCCAAGAAATCTCGGTGAAAGGCTCCAATTTGACGAAATAATCACAGAATTGACATTACAAGCAAATTCTAAGCATTTCTGTGCATTTGTTGCAAAATTCGGTACTTACCACTGAATTGCTTGATGCCCTTGGGCATATTTTTGCTCAGCCTGACAGGATACAACAAAATATGGCCAAGGGATCCAAGAGGAGTCGGTGAAAGCCTCGAATTTGGCCACATTTGGCCCAAATTTCGACGTTTTGTATGGAAATTGAGCCAAAAACGGGGTTTTGTCGCCAAATCCGGTACTTGCCAGCCTCTCTGTTGAATGTCTTTGTCATTTTCGTGCTCAGCCTGACAGGATACAACAAAATATGGCCAAGGGATCCAAGAGGAGTCGGTGAAAGCCTCGAATTTGGCCACATTTGGCCCAAATTTCGACGTTTTGTATTGAAATTGAGCCAAAAACGGGGTTTTGTCGCCAAATCCGGTACTTGCCAGCCTCTCTGTTGATTGTCTTTGTCATTTTCGTGCTCAGCCTGATAGGTTACAACAGAAAATGTCCAAAGGCTCCAAGAAATCTCGGTGAAAGGCTCCAATTTGACGAAATAATCACAGAATTGACATTACAAGCAAATTCTAAGCATTTCTGTGCATTTGTTGCAAAATTCGGTACTTACCACTGAATTGCTTGATGCCCTTGGGCATTTTTTTGCTCAGCCTGACAGGATACAACAAAATATGGCCAAGGGATCCAAGAGGAGTCGGTGAAAGCCTCGAATTTGGCCACATTTGGCCCAAATTTCGACGTTTTGTATGGAAATTGAGCCAAAAACGGGGTTTTGTCGCCAAATCCGGTACTTGCCAGCCTCTCTGTTGAATGTCTTTGTCATTTTCGTGCTCAGCCTGACAGGATACAACAAAATATGGCCAAGGGATCCAAGAGGAGTCGGTGAAAGCCTCGAATTTGGCCACATTTGGCCCAAATTTCGACGTTTTGTATTGAAATTGAGCCAAAAACGGGGTTTTGTCGCCAAATCCGGTACTTGCCAGCCTCTCTGTTGATTGTCTTTGTCATTTTCGTGCTCAGCCTGATAGGTTACAACAGAAAATGTCCAAAGGCTCCAAGAAATCTCGGTGAAAGGCTCCAATTTGACGAAATAATCACAGAATTGACATTACAAGCAAATTCTAAGCATTTCTGTGCATTTGTCGCAAAATTCGGTACTTACCACTGAATTGCTTGATGCCCTTGGGCATTTTTTTGCTCAGCCTGACAGGATACAACAAAATATGGCCAAGGGATCCAAGAGGAGTCGGTGAAAGCCTCGAATTTGGCCACATTTGGCCCAAATTTCGACGTTTTGTATGGAAATTGAGCCAAAAACGGGGTTTTGTCGCCAAATCCGGTACTTGCCAGCCTCTCTGTTGAATGTCTTTGTCATTTTCGTGCTCAGCCTGACAGGATACAACAAAATATGGCCAAGGGATCCAAGAGGAGTCGGTGAAAGCCTCAAGGTTGGCCATATTTGGCCCAAATTTCGACGTTTTGTATTGAAATTGAGCCAAAAACGGGGTTTTGTCGCCAAATCCGGTACTTGCCAGCCTCTCTGTTGATTGTCTTTGTCATTTTCGTGCTCAGCCTGATAGGTTACAACAGAAAATGTCCAAAGGCTCCAAGAAATCTCGGTGAAAGGCTCCAATTTGACGAAATAATCACAGAATTGACATTACAAGCAAATTCTAAGCATTTCTGTGCATTTGTCGCAAAATTCGGTACTTACCACTGAATTGCTTGATGCCCTTGGGCATTTTTTTGCTCAGCCTGACAGGATACAACAAAATATGGCCAAGGGATCCAAGAGGAGTCGGTGAAAGTCTCGAATTTGGCCACATTTGGCCCAAATTTCGACGTTTTGTATGGAAATTGAGCCAAAAACGGGGTTTTGTCGCCAAATCCGGTACTTGCCAGCCTCTCTGTTGAATGTCTTTGTCATTTTCGTGCTCAGCCTGACAGGATACAACAAAATATGGCCAAGGGATCCAAGAGGAGTTGGTGAAAGCCTCGAATTTGGCCACATTTGGCCCAAATTTCGACGTTTTGTATTGAAATTGAGCCAAAAACGGGGTTTTGTCGCCAAATCCGGTACTTGCCAGCCTCTCTGTTGATTGTCTTTGTCATTTTCGTGCTCAGCCTGATAGGTTACAACAGAAAATGTCCAAAGGCTCCAAGAAATCTCGGTTAAAGGCTCCAATTTGACGAAATAATCACAGAATTGACATTACAAGCAAATTCTAAGCATTTCTGTGCATTTGTCGCAAAATTCGGTACTTACCACTGAATTGCTTGATGCCCTTGGGCATTTTTTTGCTCAGCCTGACAGGATACAACAAAATATGGCCAAGGGATCCAAGAGGAGTCGGTGAAAGCCTCGAATTTGGCCACATTTGGCCCAAATTTCGACGTTTTGTATGGAAATTGAGCCAAAAACGGGGTTTTGTCGCCAAATCCGGTACTTGCCAGCCTCTCTGTTGAATGTCTTTGTCATTTTCGTGCTCAGCCTGACAGGATACAACAAAATATGGCCAAGGGATCCAAGAGGAGTCGGTGAAAGCCTCGAATTTGGCCACATTTGGCCCAAATTTCGACGTTTTGTATTGAAATTGAGCCAAAAACGGGGTTTTGTCGCCAAATCCGGTACTTGCCAGCTTCTCTGTTGATTGTCTTTGTCATTTTCGTGCTCAGCCTGATAGGTTACAACAGAAAATGTCCAAAGGCTCCAAGAAATCTCGGTGAAAGGCTCCAATTTGACGAAATAATCACAGAATTGACATTACAAGCAAATTCTAAGCATTTTTGTGCATTTGTCGCAAAATTCGGTACTTACCACTGAATTGCTTGATGCCCTTGGGCATTTTTTTGCTCAGCCTGACAGAATACAACAAAATATGGCCAAGGGATCCAAGAGGAGTCGGTGAAAGCCTCGAATTTGGCCACATTTGGCCCAAATTTCGACGTTTTGTATGGAAATTGAGCCAAAAACGGGGTTTTGTCGCCAAATCCGGTACTTGCCAGCCTCTCTGTTGAATGTCTTTGTCATTTTCGTGCTCAGCCTGACAGGATACAACAAAATATGGCCAAGGGATCCAAGAGGAGTCGGTGAAAGCCTCGAATTTGGCCACATTTGGCCCAAATTTCGACGTTTTGTATTGAAATTGAGCCAAAAACGGGGTTTTGTCGCCAAATCCGGTACTTGCCAGCCTCTCTGTTGATTGTCTTTGTCATTTTCGTGCTCAACCTGATAGGTTACAACAGAAAATGTCCAAAGGCTCCAAGAAATCTCGGTGAAAGGCTCCAATTTGACGAAATAATCACAGAATTGACATTACAAGCAAATTCTAAGCATTTCTGTGCATTTGTCGCAAAATTCGGTACTTATCACTGAATTGCTTGATGCCCTTGGGCATTTTTTTGCTCAGCCTGACAGGATACAACAAAATATGGCCAAGGGATCCAAGAGGAGTCGGTGAAAGCCTCGAATTTGGCCACATTTGGCCCAAATTTCGACGTTTTGTATGGAAATTGAGCCAAAAACGGGGTTTTGTCGCCAAATCCGGTACTTGCCAGCCTCTCTGTTGAATGTCTTTGTCATTTTCGTGCTCAGCCTGACAGGATACAACAAAATATGGCCAAGGGATCCAAGAGGAGTCGGTGAAAGCCTCGAATTTGGCCACATTTGGCCCAAATTTCGACGTTTTGTATTGAAATTGAGCCAAAAACGGGGTTTTGTCGCCAAATCCGGTACTTGCCAGCCTCTCTGTTGATTGTCTTTGTCATTTTCGTGCTCAGCCTGATAGGTTACAACAGAAAATGTCCAAAGGCTCCAAGAAATCTCGGTGAAAGGCTCCAATTTGACGAAATAATCACAGAATTGACATTACAAGCAAATTCTAAGCATTTCTGTGCATTTGTCGCAAAATTCGGTACTTACCACTGAATTGCTTGATGCCCTTGGGCATTTTTTTGCTCAGCCTGACAGGACACAACAAAATATGGCCAAGGGATCCAAGAGGAGTCGGTGAAAGCCTCGAATTTGGCCACATTTGGCCCAAATTTCGACGTTTTGTATTGAAATTGAGCCAAAAACGGGGTTTTGTCGCCTAATCCGGTACTTGCCAGCCTCTCTGTTGATTGTCTTTGTCATTTTCGTGCTCAGCCTGATAGGTTACAACAGAAAATGTCCAAAGGCTCCAAGAAATCTCGGTGAAAGGCTCCAATTTGACGAAATAATCACAGAATTGACATTACAAGCAAATTCTAAGCATTTCTGTGCATTTGTCGCAAAATTCGGTACTTACCACTGAATTGCTTGATGCCCTTGGGCATTTTTTTGCTCAGCCTGACAGGATACAACAAAATATGGCCAAGGGATCCAAGAGGAGTCGGTGAAAGCCTCGAATTTGGCCACATTTGGCCCAAATTTCGACGTTTTGTATGGAAATTGAGCCAAAAACGGGGTTTTGTCGCCAAATCCGGTACTTGCCAGCCTCTCTGTTGAATGTCTTTGTCATTTTCGTGCTCAGCCTGACAGTATACAACAAAATATGGCCAAGGGATCCAAGAGGAGTCGGTGAAAGTCTCGAATTTGGCCACATTTGGCCCAAATTTCGACGTTTTGTATTGAAATTGAGCCAAAAACGGGGTTTTGTCGCCAAATCCGGTACTTGCCAGCCTCTCTGTTGATTGTCTTTGTCATTTTCGTGCTCAGCCTGATAGGTTACAACAGAAAATGTCCAAAGGCTCCAAGAAATCTCGGTGAAAGGCTCCAATTTGACGAAATAATCACAGAATTGACATTACAAGCAAATTCTAAGCATTTCTGTGCATTTGTCGCAAAATTCGGTACTTACCACTGAATTGCTTGATGCCCTTGGGCATTTTTTTGCTCAGCCTGACAGGATACAACAAAATATGGCCAAGGGATCCAAGAGGAGTCGGTGAAAGCCTCGAATTTGGCCACATTTGGCCCAAATTTCGACGTTTTGTATGGAAATTGAGCCAAAAACGGGGTTTTGTCGCCAAATCCGGTACTTGCCAGCCTCTCTGTTGAATGTCTTTGTCATTTTCGTGCTCAGCCTGACAGGATACAACAAAATATGGCCAAGGGATCCAAGAGGAGTCGGTGAAAGCCTCGAATTTGGCCACATTTGGCCCAAATTTCGACGTTTTGTATTGAAATTGAGCCAAAAACGGGGTTTTGTCGCCTAATCCGGTACTTGCCAGCCTCTCTGTTGATTGTCTTTGTCATTTTCGTGCTCAGCCTGATAGGTTACAACAGAAAATGTCCAAAGGCTCCAAGAAATCTCGGTGAAAGGCTCCAATTTGACGAAATAATCACAGAATTGACATTACAAGCAAATTCTAAGCATTTCTGTGCATTTGTCGCAAAATTCGGTACTTACCACTGAATTGCTTGATGCCCTTGGGCATTTTTTTGCTCAGCCTGACAGGACACAACAAAATATGGCCAAGGGATCCAAGAGGAGTCGGTGAAAGCCTCGAATTTGGCCACATTTGGCCCAAATTTCGACGTTTTGTATTGAAATTGAGCCAAAAACGGGGTTTTGTCGCCTAATCCGGTACTTGCCAGCCTCTCTGTTGATTGTCTTTGTCATTTTCGTGCTCAGCCTGATAGGTTACAACAGAAAATGTCCAAAGGCTCCATGAAATCTCGGTGAAAGGCTCCAATTTGACGAAATAATCACAGAATTGACATTACAAGCAAATTCTAAGCATTTCTGTGCATTTGTCGCAAAATTCGGTACTTACCACTGAATTGCTTGATGCCCTTGGGCATTTTTTTGCTCAGCCTGACAGGATACAACAAAATATGGCCAAGGGATCCAAGAGGAGTCGGTGAAAGCCTCGAATTTGGCCACATTTGGCCCAAATTTCGACGTTTTGTATGGAAATTGAGCCAAAAACGGGGTTTTGTCGCCAAATCCGGTACTTGCCAGCCTCTCTGTTGAATGTCTTTGTCATTTTCGTGCTCAGTCTGACAGGATACAACAAAATATGGCCAAGGGATCCAAGAGGAGTCGGTGAAAGCCTCGAATTTGGCCACATTTGGCCCAAATTTCGACGTTTTGTATTGAAATTGAGCCAAAAACGGGGTTTTGTCGCCAAATCCGGTACTTGCCAGCCTCTCTGTTGATTGTCTTTGTCATTTTCGTGCTCAGCCTGATAGGTTACAACAGAAAATGTCCAAAGGCTCCAAGAAATCTCGGTGAAATGCTCCAATTTGACGAAATAATCACAGAATTGACATTACAAGCAAATTCTAAGCATTTCTGTGCATTTGTCGCAAAATTCGGTACTTACCACTGAATTGCTTGATGCCCTTGGGCATTTTTTTGCTCAGCCTGACAGGATACAACAAAATATGGCCAAGGGATCCAAGAGGAGTCGGTGAAAGCCTCGAATTTGGCCACATTTGGCCCAAATTTCGACGTTTTGTATTGAAATTGAGCCAAAAACGGGGTTTTGTCGCCAAATCCGGTATTTGCCAGCCTCTCTGTTGATTGTCTTTGTCATTTTCGTGCTCAGCCTGATAGGTTACAACAGAAAATGTCCAAAGGCTCCAAGAAATCTCGGTGAAAGGCTCCAATTTGACGAAATAATCACAGAATTGACATTACAAGCAAATTCTAAGCATTTCTGTGCATTTGTCGCAAAATTCGGTACTTACCACTGAATTGCTTGATGCCCTTGGGCATTTTTTTGCTCAGCCTGACAGGATACAACAAAATATGGCCAAGGGATCCAAGAGGAGTCGGTGAAAGCCTCGAATTTGGCCACATTTGGCCCAAATTTCGACGTTTTGTATGGAAATTGAGCCAAAAACGGGGTTTTGTCGCCAAATCCGGTACTTGCCAGCCTCTCTGTTGAATGTCTTTGTCATTTTCGTGCTCAGCCTGACAGGATACAACAAAATATGGCCAAGGGATCCAAGAGGAGTCGGTGAAAGCCTCGAATTTGGCCACATTTGGCCCAAATTTCGACGTTTTGTATGGAAATTGAGCCAAAAACGGGGTTTTGTCGCCAAATCCGGTACTTGCCAGCCTCTCTGTTGAATGTCTTTGTCATTTTCGTGCTCAACCTGACAGGATACAACAAAATATGGCCAAGGGATCCAAGAGGAGTCGGTGAAAGCCTCGAATTTGGCCACATTTGGCCCAAATTTCGACGTTTTGTATTGAAATTGAGCCAAAAACGGGGTTTTGTCGCCAAATCCGGTACTTGCCAGCCTCTCTGTTGATTGTCTTTGTCATTTTCGTGCTCAGCCTGATAGGTTACAACAGAAAATGTGCAAAGGCTCCAAGAAATCTCGGTGAAAGGCTCCAATTTGACGAAATAATCACAGAATTGACATTACAAGCAAATTCTAATCATTTCTGTGCATTTGTCGCAAAATTCGGTACTTACCACTGAATTGCTTGATGCCCTTGGGCATTTTTTTGCTCAGCCTGACAGGATACAACAAAATATGGCCAAGGGATCCAAGAGGAGTCGGTGAAAGCCTCGAATTTGGCCACATTTGGCCCAAATTTCGACGTTTTGTATGGAAATTGAGCCAAAAACGGGGTTTTGTCGCCAAATCCGGTACTTGCCAGCCTCTCTGTTGAATGTCTTTGTCATTTTCGTGCTCAGCCTGACAAGATACAACAAAATATGGCCAAGGGATCCAAGAGGAGTCGGTGAAAGCCTCGAATTTGGCCACATTTGGCCCAAATTTCGACGTTTTGTATTGAAATTGAGCCAAAAACGGGGTTTTGTCGCCTAATCCGGTACTTGCCAGCCTCTCTGTTGATTGTCTTTGTCATTTTCGTGCTCAGCCTGATAGGTTACAACAGAAAATGTCCAAAGGCTCCAAGAAATCTCGGTGAAAGGCTCCAATTTGACGAAATAATCACAGAATTGACATTACAAGCAAATTCTAAGCATTTCTGTGCATTTGTCGCAAAATTCGGTACTTACCACTGAATTGCTTGATGCCCTTGGGCATTTTTTTGCTCAGCCTGACAGGATACAACAAAATATGGCCAAGGGATCCAAGAGGAGTCGGTGAAAGCCTCGAATTTGGCCACATTTGGCCCAAATTTCGACGTTTTGTATGGAAATTGAGCCAAAAACGGGGTTTTGTCGCCAAATCCGGTACTTGCCAGCCTCTCTGTTGAATGTCTTTGTCATTTTCGTGCTCAGCCTGACAGGATACAACAAAATATGGCCAAGGGATCCAAGAGGAGTCGGTGAAAGCCTCGAATTTGGCCACATTTGGCCCAAATTTCGACGTTTTGTATTGAAATTGAGCCAAAAACGGGGTTTTGTCGCCAAATCCGGTACTTGCCAGCCTCTCTGTTGATTGTCTTTGTCATTTTCGTGCTCAGCCTGATAGGTTACAACAGAAAATGTCCAAAGGCTCCAAGAAATCTCGGTGAAAGGCTCCAATTTGACGAAATAATCACAGAATTGACATTACAAGCAAATTCTAAGCATTTCTGTGCATTTGTCGCAAAATTCGGTACTTACCACTGAATTGCTTGATGCCCTTGGGCATTTTTTTGCTCAGCCTGACAGGATACAACAAAATATGGCCAAGGGATCCAAGAGGAGTCGGTGAAAGCCTCGAATTTGGCCACTTTTGGCCCAAATTTCGACGTTTTGTATGGAAATTGAGCCAAAAACGGGGTTTTGTCGCCAAATCCGGTACTTGCCAGCCTCTCTGTTGAATGTCTTTGTCATTTTCGTGCTCAGCCTGACAGGATACAACAAAATATGGCCAAGGGATCCAAGAGGAGTCGGTGAAAGCCTCGAATTTGGCCACATTTGGCCCAAATTTCGACGTTTTGTATTGAAATTGAGCCAAAAACGGGGTTTTGTCGCCAAATCCGGTACTTGCCAGCCTCTCTGTTGATTGTCTTTGTCATTTTCGTGCTCAGCCTGATAGGTTACAACAGAAAATGTCCAAAGGCTCCAAGAAATCTCGGTGAAAGGCTCCAATTTGACGAAATAATCACAGAATTGACATTACAAGCAAATTCTAAGCATTTCTGTGCATTTGTCGCAAAATTCGGTACTTACCACTAAATTGCTTGATGCCCTTGGGCATTTTTTTGCTCAGCCTGACAGGATACAACAAAATATGGCCAAGGGATCCAAGAGGAGTCGGTGAAAGCTTCGAATTTGGCCACATTTGGCCCAAATTTCGACGTTTTGTATTGAAATTGAGCCAAAAACGGGGTTTTGTCGCCAAATCCGGTACTTGCCAGCCTCTCTGTTGATTGTCTTTGTCATTTTCGTGCTCAGCCTGATAGGTTACAACAGAAAATGTCCAAAGGCTCCAAGAAATCTCGGTGAAAGGCTCCAATTTGACGAAATAATCACAGAATTGACATTACAAGCAAATTCTAAGCATTTCTGTGCATTTGTCGCAAAATTCGGTACTTACCACTGAATTGCTTGATGCCCTTGGGCATTTTTTTGCTCAGCCTGACAGGACACAACAAAATATGGCCAAGGGATCCAAGAGGAGTCGGTGAAAGCCTCGAATTTGGCCACATTTGGCCCAAATTTCGACGTTTTGTATTGAAATTGAGCCAAAAACAGGGTTTTGTCGCCTAATCCGGTACTTGCCAGCCTCTCTGTTGATTGTCTTTGTCATTTTCGTGCTCAGCCTGATAGGTTACAACAGAAAATGTCCAAAGGCTCCAAGAAATCTCGGTGAAAGGCTCCAATTTGACGAAATAATCACAGAATTGACATTACAAGCAAATTCTAAGCATTTCTGTGCATTTGTCGCAAAATTCGGTACTTACCACTGAATTGCTTGATGCCCTTGGGCATTTTTTTGCTCAGCCTGACAGGATACAACAAAATATGGCCAAGGGATCCAAGAGGAGTCGGTGAAAGCCTCGAATTTGGCCACATTTGGCCCTAATTTCGACGTTTTGTATTGAAATTGAGCCAAAAACGGGGTTTTGTCGCCAAATCCGGTACTTGCCAGCCTCTCTGTTGATTGTCTTTGTCATTTTCGTGCTCAGCCTGATTGGTTACAACAGAAAATGTCCAAAGGCTCCAAGAAATCTCGGTGAAAGGCTCCAATTTGACGAAATAATCACAGAATTGACATTACAAGCAAATTCTAAGCATTTCTGTGCATTTGTCGCAAAATTCGGTACTTACCACTGAATTGCTTGATGCCCTTGGGCATTTTTTTGCTCAGCCTGACAGGATACAACAAAATATGGCCAAGGGATCCAAGAGGAGTCGGTGAAAGCCTCGAATTTGGCCACATTTGGCCCAAATTTCGACGTTTTGTATTGAAATTGAGCCAAAAACGGGGTTTTGTCGCCAAATCCGGTACTTGCCAGCCTCTCTGTTGATTGTCTTTGTCATTTTCGTGCTCAGCCTGATAGGTTACAACAGAAAATGTCCAAAGGCTCCAAGAAATCTCGGTGAAAGGCTCCAATTTGACGAAATAATCACAGAATTGACATTACAAGCAAATTCTAAGCATTTCTGTGCATTTGTCGCAAAATTCGGTACTTACCACTAAATTGCTTGATGCCCTTGGGCATTTTTTTGCTCAGCCTGACAGGATACAACAAAATATGGCCAAGGGATCCAAGAGGAGTCGGTGAAAGCTTCGAATTTGGCCACATTTGGCCCAAATTTCGACGTTTTGTATTGAAATTGAGCCAAAAACGGGGTTTTGTCGCCAAATCCGGTACTTGCCAGCCTCTCTGTTGATTGTCTTTGTCATTTTCGTGCTCAGCCTGATAGGTTACAACAGAAAATGTCCAAAGGCTCCAAGAAATCTCGGTGAAAGGCTCCAATTTGACGAAATAATCACAGAATTGACATTACAAGCAAATTCTAAGCATTTCTGTGCATTTGTCGCAAAATTCGGTACTTACCACTGAATTGCTTGATGCCCTTGGGCATTTTTTTGCTCAGCCTGACAGGACACAACAAAATATGGCCAAGGGATCCAAGAGGAGTCGGTGAAAGCCTCGAATTTGGCCACATTTGGCCCAAATTTCGACGTTTTGTATTGAAATTGAGCCAAAAACGGGGTTTTGTCGCCTAATCCGGTACTTGCCAGCCTCTCTGTTGATTGTCTTTGTCATTTTCGTGCTCAGCCTGATAGGTTACAACAGAAAATGTCCAAAGGCTCCAAGAAATCTCGGTGAAAGGCTCCAATTTGACGAAATAATCACAGAATTGACATTACAAGCAAATTCTAAGCATTTCTGTGCATTTGTCGCAAAATTCGGTACTTACCACTGAATTGCTTGATGCCCTTGGGCATTTTTTTGCTCAGCCTGACAGGATACAACAAAATATGGCCAAGGGATCCAAGAGGAGTCGGTGAAAGCCTCGAATTTGGCCACATTTGGCCCTAATTTCGACGTTTTGTATTGAAATTGAGCCAAAAACGGGGTTTTGTCGCCAAATCCGGTACTTGCCAGCCTCTCTGTTTATTGTCTTTGTCATTTTCGTGCTCAGCCTGATTGGTTACAACAGAAAATGTCCAAAGGCTCCAAGAAATCTCGGTGAAAGGCTCCAATTTGACGAAATAATCACAGAATTGACATTACAAGCAAATTCTAAGCATTTCTGTGCATTTGTCGCAAAATTCGGTACTTACCACTGAATTGCTTGATGCCCTTGGGCATTTTTTTGCTCAGCCTGACAGGATACAACAAAATATGGCCAAGGGATCCAAGAGGAGTCGGTGAAAGCCTCGAATTTGGCCACATTTGGCCCAAATTTCGACGTTTTGTATTGAAATTGAGCCAAAAACGGGGTTTTGTCGCCAAATCGGTACTTGCCAGCCTCTCTGTTGAATGTCTTTGTCATTTTCGTGCTCAGCCTGACAGGATACAACAAAATATGGCCAAGGGATCCAAGAGGAGTCGGTGAAAGCCTCGAATTTGGCCACATTTGGCCCAAATTTCGACGTTTTGTATTGAAATTGAGCCAAAAACGGGGTTTTGTCGCCAAATCCGGTACTTGCCAGCCTCTCTGTTGATTGTCTTTGTCATTTTCGTGCTCAGCCTGATAGGTTACAACAGAAAATGTCCAAAGGCTCCAAGAAATCTCGGTGAAAGGCTCCAATTTGACGAAATAATCACAGAATTGACATGACAAGCAAATTCTAAGCATTTCTGTGCATTTGTCGCAAAATTCGGTACTTACCACTGAATTGCTTGATGCCCTTGGGCATTTTTTTGCTCAGCCTGACAGGATACAACAAAATATGGCCAAGGGATCCAAGAGGAGTCGGTGAAAGCCTCGAATTTGGCCACATTTGGCCCAAATTTCGACGTTTTGTATGGAAATTGAGCCAAAAACGGGGTTTTGTCGCCAAATCCGGTACTTGCCAGCCTCTCTGTTGAATGTCTTTGTCATTTTCGTGCTCAGCCTGACAGGATACAACAAAATATGGCCAAGGGATCCAAGAGGAGTCGGTGAAAGCCTCGAATTTGGCCACATTTGGCCCAAATTTCGACGTTTTGTATTGAAATTGAGCTAAAAACGGGGTTTTGTCGCCAAATCCGGTACTTGCCAGCCTCTCTGTTGATTGTCTTTGTCATTTTCGTGCTCAGCCTGATAGGTTACAACAGAAAATGTCCAAAGGCTCCAAGAAATCTCGGTGAAAGGCTCCAATTTGACGAAATAATCAGAATTGACATTACAAGCAAATTCTAAGCATTTCTGTGCATTTGTCGCAAAATTCGGTACTTACCACTGAATTGCTTGATGCCCTTGGGCATTTTTTTGCTCAGCCTGACAGGATACAACAAAATATGGCCAAGGGATCCAAGAGGAGTCGGTGAAAGCCTCGAATTTGGCCACATTTGGCCCAAATTTCGACGTTTTGTATGGAAATTGAGCCAAAAACGGGGTTTTGTCGCCAAATCCGGTACTTGCCAGCCTCTCTGTTGAATGTCTTTGTCATTTTCGTGCTCAGCCTGACAGGATACAACAAAATATGGCCAAGGGATCCAAGAGGAGTCGGTGAAAGCCTCGAATTTGGCCACATTTGGCACAAATTTCGACGTTTTGTATTGAAATTGAGCCAAAAACGGGGTTTTGTCGCCAAATCCGGTACTTGCCAGCCTCTCTGTTGATTGTCTTTGTCATTTTCGTGCTCAGCCTGATAGGTTACAACAGAAAATGTCCAAAGGCTCCAAGAAATCTCGGTGAAAGGCTCCAATTTGACGAAATAATCACAGAATTGACATTACAAGCAAATTCTAAGCATTTCTGTGCATTTGTCGCAAAATTCGGTACTTACCACTGAATTGCTTGATGCCCTTGGGCATTTTTTTGCTCAGCCTGACAGGATACAACAAAATATGGCCAAGGGATCCAAGAGGAGTCGGTGAAAGCCTCGAATTTGGCCACATTTGGCCCAAATTTCGACGTTTTGTATGGAAATTGAGCCAAAAACGGGGTTTTGTCGCCAAATCCGGTACTTGCCAGCCTCTCTGTTGAATGTCTTTGTCATTTTCGTGCTCAGCCTGACAGGATACAACAAAATATGGCCAAGGGATCCAAGAGGAGTCGGTGAAAGCCTCGAATTTGGCCACATTTGGCCCAAATTTCGACGTTTTGTATTGAAATTGAGCCGAAAACGGGGTTTTGTCGCCAAATCCGGTACTTGCCAGCCTCTCTGTTGATTGTCTTTGTCATTTTCGTGCTCAGCCTGATAGGTTACAACAGAAAATGTCCAAAGGCTCCAAGAAATCTCGGTGAAAGGCTCCAATTTGACGAAATAATCACAGAATTGACATTACAAGCAAATTCTAAGCATTTCTGTGCATTTCTCGCAAAATTCGGTACTTACCACTGAATTGCTTGTTGCCCTTGGGCATTTTTTTGCTCAGCCTGACAGGACACAACAAAATATGGCCAAGGGATCCAAGAGGAGTCGGTGAAAGCCTCGAATTTGGCCACATTTGGCCCAAATTTCGACGTTTTGTATTGAAATTGAGCCAAAAACGGGGTTTTGTCGCCTAATCCGGTACTTGTCAGCCTCTCTGTTGATTGTCTTTGTCATTTTCGTGCTCAGCCTGATAGGTTACAACAGAAAATGTCCAAAGGCTCCAAGAAATCTCGGTGAAAGGCTCCAAGTTGACGAAATAATCACAGAATTGACATTACAAGCAAATTCTAAGCATTTCTGTGCATTTGTCGCAAAATTCGGTACTTACCACTGAATTGCTTGATGCCCTTGGGCATTTTTTTGCTCAGCCTGACAGGATACAACAAAATATGGCCAAGGGATCCAAGAGGAGTCGGTGAAAGCCTCGAATTTGGCCACATTTGGCCCAAATTTCGACGTTTTGTATGGAAATTGAGCCAAAAACGGGGTTTTGTCGCCAAATCCGGTACTTGCCAGCCTCTCTGTTGAATGTCTTTGTCATTTTCGTGCTCAGCCTGACAGGACACAACAAAATATGGCCAAGGGATCCAAGAGGAGTCGGTGAAAGCCTCGAATTTGGCCACATTTGGCCCAAATTTCGACGTTTTGTATTGAAATTGAGCCAAAAACGGGGTTTTGTCGCCAAATCCGGTACTTGCCAGCCTCTCTGTTGATTGTCTTTGTCATTTTCGTGCTCAGCCTGATAGGTTACAACAGAAAATGTGCAAAGGCTCCAAGAAATCTCGGTGAAAGGCTCCAATTTGACGAAATAATCACAGAATTGACATTACAAGCAAATTCTAAGCATTTCTGTGCATTTGTCGCAAAATTCGGTACTTACCACTGAATTGCTTGATGCCCTTGGGCATTTTTTTGCTCAGCCTGACAGGATACAACAAAATATGGCCAAGGGATCCAAGAGGAGTCGGTGAAAGCCTCGAATTTGGCCACATTTGGCCCAAATTTCGACGTTTTGTATGGAAATTGAGCCAAAAACGGGGTTTTGTCGCCAAATCCGGTACTTGCCAGCCTCTCTGTTGATTGTCTTTGTCATTTTCGTGCTCAGCCTGATAGGTTACAACAGAAAATGTCCAAAGGCTCCAAGAAATCTCGGTGAAAGGCTCCAATTTGACGAAATAATCACAGAATTGACATTACAAGCAAATTCTAAGCATTTCTGTGCATTTGTCGCAAAATTCGGTACTTACCACTGAATTGCTTGATGCCCTTGGGCATTTTTTTGCTCAGCCTGACAGGATACAACAAAATATGGCCAAGGGATCCAAGAGGAGTCGGTGAAAGCCTCGAATTTGGCCACATTTGGCCCAAATTTCGACGTTTTGTATGGAAATTGAGCCAAAAACGGGGTTTTGTCGCCAAATCCGGTACTTGCCAGCCTCTCTGTTGAATGTCTTTGTCATTTTCGTGCTCAGCCTGACAGGATACAACAAAATATGGCCAAGGGATCCAAGAGGAGTCGGTGAAAGCCTCGAATTTGGCCACATTTGGCCCAAATTTCGACGTTTTGTATTGAAATTGAGCCAAAAACGGGGTTTTGTCGCCAAATCCGGTACTTGCCAGCCTCTCTGTTGATTGTCTTTGTCATTTTCGTGCTCAGCCTGATAGGTTACAACAGAAAATGTCCAAAGGCTCCAAGAAATCTCGGTGAAAGGCTCCAATTTGACGAAATAATCACAGAATTGACATTACAAGCAAATTCTAAGCATTTCTGTGCATTTGTCGCAAAATTCGGTACTTACCACTGAATTGCTTGATGCCCTTGGGCATTTTTTTGCTCAGCCTGACAGGATACAACAAAATATGGCCAAGGGATCCAAGAGGAGTCGGTGAAAGCCTCGAATTTGGCCACATTTGGCCCAAATTTCGACGTTTTGTATTGAAATTGAGCCAAAAACGGGGTTTTGTCGCCAAATCCGGTACTTGCCAGCCTCTCTGTTGATTGTCTTTGTCATTTTCGTGCTCAGCCTGATAGGTTACAACAGAAAATGTCCAAAGGCTCCAAGAAATCTCGGTGAAAGGCTCCAATTTGACGAAATAATCACAGAATTGACATTACAAGCAAATTCTAAGCATTTCTGTGCATTTGTCGCAAAATTCGGTACTTACCACTGAATTGCTTGATGCCCTTGGGCATTTTTTTGCTCAGCCTGACAGGATACAACAAAATATGGCCAAGGGATCCAAGAGGAGTCGGTGAAAGCCTCGAATTTGGCCACATTTGGCCCAAATTTCGACGTTTTGTATGGAAATTGAGCCAAAAACGGGGTTTTGTCGCCAAATCCGGTACTTGCCAGCCTCTCTGTTGAATGTCTTTGTCATTTTCGTGCTCAGCCTGACAGGATACAACAAAATATGGCCAAGGGATCCAAGAGGAGTCGGTGAAAGCCTCGAATTTGGCCACATTTGGCCCAAATTTCGACGTTTTGTATTGAAATTGAGCCAAAAACGGGGTTTTGTCGCCAAATCCGGTACTTGCCAGCCTCTCTGTTGATTGTCTTTGTCATTTTCGTGCTCAGCCTGATAGGTTACAACAGAAAATGTCCAAAGGCTCCAAGAAATCTCGGTGAAAGGCTCCAATTTGACGAAATAATCACAGAATTGACATTACAAGCAAATTCTAAGCATTTCTGTGCATTTGTCGCAAAATTCGGTACTTACCACTGAATTGCTTGATGCCCTTGGGCATTTTTTTGCTCAGCCTGACAGGATACAACAAAATATGGCCAAGGGATCCAAGAGGAGTCGGTGAAAGCCTCGAATTTGGCCACATTTGGCCCAAATTTCGACGTTTTGTATTGAAATTGAGCCAAAAACGGGGTTTTGTCGCCTAATCCGGTACTTGCCAGCCTCTCTGTTGATTGTCTTTGTCATTTTCGTGCTCAGCCGGATAGGTTACAACAGAAAATGTCCAAAGGCTCCAAGAAATCTCGGTGAAAGGCTCCAATTTGACGAAATAATCACAGAATTGACATTACAAGCAAATTCTAAGCATTTCTGTGCATTTGTCGCAAAATTCGGTACTTACCACTGAATTGCTTGATGCCCTTGGGCATTTTTTTGCTCAGCCTGACAGGATACAACAAAATATGGCCAAGGGATCCAAGAGGAGTCGGTGAAAGCCTCGAATTTGGCCACATTTGGCCCAAATTTCGACGTTTTGTATGGAAATTGAGCCAAAAACGGGGTTTTGTCGCCAAATCCGGTACTTGCCAGCCTCTCTGTTGAATGTCTTTGTCATTTTCGTGCTCAGCCTGACAGGATACAACAAAATATGGCCAAGGGATCCAAGAGGAGTCGGTGAAAGCCTCGAATTTGGCCACATTTGGCCCAAATTTCGACGTTTTGTATGGAAATTGAGCCAAAAACGGGGTTTTGTCGCCAAATCCGGTACTTGCCAGCCTCTCTGTTGATTGTCTTTGTCATTTTCGTGCTCAGCCTGATAGGTTACAACAGAAAATGTCCAAAGGCTCCAAGAAATCTCGGTGAAAGGCTCCAATTTGACGAAATAATCACAGAATTGATATTACAAGCAAATTCTAAGCATTTCTGTGCATTTGTCGCAAAATTCGGTACTTACCACTGAATTGCTTGATGCCCTTGGGCATTTTTTTGCTCAGCCTGACAGGATACAACAAAATATGGCCAAGGGATCCAAGAGGAGTCGGTGAAAGCCTCGAATTTGGCCACATTTGGCCCAAATTTCGACGTTTTGTATTGAAATTGAGCCAAAAACGGGGTTTTGTCGCCAAATCCGGTACTTGCCAGCCTCTCTGTTGATTGTCTTTGTCATTTTCGTGCTCAGCCTGATAGGTTACAACAGAAAATGTGCAAAGGCTCCAAGAAATCTCGGTGAAAGGCTCCAATTTGACGAAATAATCACAGAATTGACATTACAAGCAAATTCTAAGCATTTCTGTGCATTTGTCGCAAAATTCGGTACTTACCACTGAATTGCTTGATGCCCTTGGGCATTTTTTTGCTCAGCCTGACAGGATACAACAAAATATGGCCAAGGGATCCAAGAGGAGTCGGTGAAAGCCTCGAATTTGGCCACATTTGGCCCAAATTTCGACGTTTTGTATGGAAATTGAGCCAAAAACGGGGTTTTGTCGCCAAATCCGGTACTTGCCAGCCTCTCTGTTGATTGTCTTTGTCATTTTCGTGCTCAGCCTGATAGGTTACAACAGAAAATGTCCAAAGGCTCCAAGAAATCTCGGTGAAAGGCTCCAATTTGACGAAATAATCACAGAATTGACATTACAAGCAAATTCTAAGCATTTCTGTGCATTTGTCGCAAAATTCGGTACTTACCACTGAATTGCTTGATGCCCTTGGGCATTTTTTTGCTCAGCCTGACAGGATACAACAAAATATGGCCAAGGGATCCAAGAGGAGTCGGTGAAAGCCTCGAATTTGGCCACATTTGGCCCAAATTTCGACGTTTTGTATGGAAATTGAGCCAAAAACGGGGTTTTGTCGCCAAATCCGGTACTTGCCAGCCTCTCTGTTGAATGTCTTTGTCATTTTCGTGCTCAGCCTGACAGGATACAACAAAATATGGCCAAGGGATCCAAGAGGAGTCGGTGAAAGCCTCGAATTTGGCCACATTTGGCCCAAATTTCGACGTTTTGTATTGAAATTGAGCCAAAAACGGGGTTTTGTCGCCAAATCCGGTACTTGCCAGCCTCTCTGTTGATTGTCTTTGTCATTTTCGTGCTCAGCCTGATAGGTTACAACAGAAAATGTGCAAAGGCTCCAAGAAATCTCGGTGAAAGGCTCCAATTTGACGAAATAATCACAGAATTGACATTACAAGCAAATTCTAAGCATTTCTGTGCATTTGTCGCAAAATTCGGTACTTACCACTGAATTGCTTGATGCCCTTGGGCATTTTTTTGCTCAGCCTGACAGGATACAACAAAATATGGCCAAGGGATCCAAGAGGAGTCGGTGAAAGCCTCGAATTTGGCCACATTTGGCCCAAATTTCGACGTTTTGTATGGAAATTGAGCCAAAAACGGGGTTTTGTCGCCAAATCCGGTACTTGCCAGCCTCTCTGTTGAATGTCTTTGTCATTTTCGTGCTCAGCCTGACAGGATACAACAAAATATGGCCAAGGGATCCAAGAGGAGTCGGTGAAAGCCTCGAATTTGGCCACATTTGGCCCAAATTTCGACGTTTTGTATTGAAATTGAGCCAAAAACGGGGTTTTGTCGCCTAATCCGGTACTTGCCAGCCTCTCTGTTGATTGTCTTTGTCATTTTCGTGCTCAGCCTGATAGGTTACAACAGAAAATGTCCAAAGGCTCCAAGAAATCTCGGTGAAAGGCTCCAATTTGACGAAATAATCACAGAATTGACATTACAAGCAAATTCTAAGCATTTCTGTGCATTTGTCGCAAAATTCGGTACTTACCACTGAATTGCTTGATGCCCTTGGGCATTTTTTTGCTCAGCCTGACAGGACACAACAAAATATGGCCAAGGGATCCAAGAGGAGTCGGTGAAAGCCTCGAATTTGGCCACATTTGGCCCAAATTTCGACGTTTTGTATTGAAATTGAGCCAAAAACGGGGTTTTGTCGCCTAATCCGGTACTTGCCAGCCTCTCTGTTGATTGTCTTTGTCATTTTCGTGCTCAGCCTGATAGGTTACAACAGAAAATGTCCAAAGGCTCCAAGAAATCTCGGTGAAAGGCTCCAATTTGACGAAATAATCACAGAATTGACATTACAAGCAAATTCTAAGCATTTCTGTGCATTTGTCGCAAAATTCGGTACTTACCACTGAATTGCTTGATGCCCTTGGGCATTTTTTTGCTCAGCCTGACAGGATACAACAAAATATGGCCAAGGGATCCAAGAGGAGTCGGTGAAAGCCTCAAATTTGGCCACATTTGGCCCAAATTTCGACGTTTTGTATGGAAATTGAGCCAAAAACGGGGTTTTGTCGCCAAATCCGGTACTTGCCAGCCTCTCTGTTGAATGTCTTTGTCATTTTCGTGCTCAGCCTGACAGGATACAACAAAATATGGCCAAGGGATCCAAGAGGAGTCGGTGAAAGCCTCGAATTTGGCCACATTTGGCCCAAATTTCGACGTTTTGTATTGAAATTGAGCCAAAAACGGGGTTTTGTCGCCAAATCCGGTACTTGCCAGCCTCTCTGTTGATTGTCTTTGTCATTTTCGTGCTCAGCCTGATAGGTTACAACAGAAAATGTCCAAAGGCTCCAAGAAATCTCGGTGAAAGGCTCCAATTTGACGAAATAATCACAGAATTGACATTACAAGCAAATTCTAAGCATTTCTGTGCATTTGTCGCAAAATTCGGTACTTACCACTGAATTGCTTGATGCCCTTGGGCATTTTTTTGCTCAGCCTGACAGGATACAACAAAATATGGCCAAGGGATCCAAGAGGAGTCGGTGAAAGCCTCGAATTTGGCCACATTTGGCCCAAGTTTCGACGTTTTGTATGGAAATTGAGCCAAAAACGGGGTTTTGTCGCCAAATCCGGTACTTGCCAGCCTCTCTGTTGAATGTCTTTGTCATTTTCGTGCTCAGCCTGACAGGATACAACAAAATATGGCCAAGGGATCCAAGAGGAGTTGGTGAAAGCCTCGAATTTGGCCACATTTGGCCCAAATTTCGACGTTTTGTATTGAAATTGAGCCAAAAACGGGGTTTTGTCGCCAAATCCGGTACTTGCCAGCCTCTCTGTTGATTGTCTTTGTCATTTTCGTGCTCAGCCTGATAGGTTACAACAGAAAATGTCCAAAGGCTCCAAGAAATCTCGGTGAAAGGCTCCAATTTGACGAAATAATCACAGAATTGACATTACAAGCAAATTCTAAGCATTTCTGTGCATTTGTCGCAAAATTCGGTACTTACCACTGAATTGCTTGATGCCCTTGGGCATTTTTTTGCTCAGCCTGACAGGATACAACAAAATATGGCCAAGGGATCCAAGAGGAGTCGGTGAAAGCCTCGAATTTGGCCACATTTGGCCCAAATTTCGACGTTTTGTATGGAAATTGAGCCAAAAACGGGGTTTTGTCGCCAAATCCGGTACTTGCCAGCCTCTCTGTTGAATGTCTTTGTCATTTTCGTGCTCAGCCTGACAGGATACAACAAAATATGGCCAAGGGATCCAAGAGGAGTCGGTGAAAGCCTCGAATTTGGCCACATTTGGCCCAAATTTCGACGTTTTGTATGGAAATTGAGCCAAAAACGGGGTTTTGTCGCCAAATCCGGTACTTGCCAGCCTCTCTGTTGATTGTCTTTGTCATTTTCGTGCTCAGCCTGATAGGTTACAACAGAAAATGTCCAAAGGCTCCAAGAAATCTCGGTGAAAGGCTCCAATTTGACGAAATAATCACAGAATTGACATTACAAGCAAATTCTAAGCATTTCTGTGCATTTGTCGCAAAATTCGGTACTTACCACTGAATTGCTTGATGCCCTTGGGCATTTTTTTGCTCAGCCTGACAGGATACAACAAAATATGGCCAAGGGATCCAAGAGGAGTCGGTGAAAGCCTCGAATTTGGCCACATTTGGCCCAAATTTCGACGTTTTGTATGGAAATTGAGCCAAAAACGGGGTTTTGTCGCCAAATCCGGTACTTGCCAGCCTCTCTGTTGAATGTCTTTGTCATTTTCGTGCTCAGCCTGACAGGATACAACAAAATATGGCCAAGGGATCCAAGAGGAGTCGGTGAAAGCCTCGAATTTGGCCACATTTGGCCCAAATTTCGACGTTTTGTATTGAAATTGAGCCAAAAACGGGGTTTTGTCGCCAAATCCGGTACTTGCCAGCCTCTCTGTTGATTGTCTTTGTCATTTTCGTGCTCAGCCTGATAGGTTACAACAGAAAATGTCCAAAGGCTCCAAGAAATCTCGGTGAAAGGCTCCAATTTGACGAAATAATCACAGAATTGACATTACAAGCAAATTCTAAGCATTTCTGTGCATTTGTCGCAAAATTCGGTACTTACCACTGAATTGCTTGATGCCCTTGGGCATTTTTTTGCTCAGCCTGACAGGATACAACAAAATATGGCCAAGGGATCCAAGAGGAGTCGGTGAAAGCCTCGAATTTGGCCACATTTGGCCCAAATTTCGACGTTTTGTATGGAAATTGAGCCAAAAACGGGGTTTTGTCGCCAAATCCGGTACTTGCCAGCCTCTCTGTTGATTGTCTTTGTCATTTTCGTGCTCAGCCTGATAGGTTACAACAGAAAATGTCCAAAGGCTCCAAGAAATCTCGGTGAAAGGCTCCAATTTGACGAAATAATCACAGAATTGACATTACAAGCAAATTCTAAGCATTTCTGTGCATTTGTCGCAAAATTCGGTACTTACCACTGAATTGCTTGATGCCCTTGGGCATTTTTTTGCTCAGCCTGACAGGATACAACAAAATATGGCCAAGGGATCCAAGAGGAGTCGGTGAAAGCCTCGAATTTGGCCACATTTGGCCCAAATTTCGACGTTTTGTATGGAAATTGAGCCAAAAACGGGGTTTTGTCGCCAAATCCGGTACTTGCCAGCCTCTCTGTTGAATGTTTTTGTCATTTTCGTGCTCAGCCTGACAAGATACAACAAAATATGGCCAAGGGATCCAAGAGGAGTCGGTGAAAGCCTCGAATTTGGCCACATTTGGCCCAAATTTCGACGTTTTGTATTGAAATTGAGCCAAAAACGGGGTTTTGTCGCCAAATCCGGTACTTGCCAGCCTCTCTGTTGATTGTCTTTGTCATTTTCGTGCTCAGCCTGATAGGTTACAACAGAAAATGTCCAAAGGCTCCAAGAAATATCGGTGAAAGGCTCCAATTTGACGAAATAATCACAGAATTGACATTACAAGCAAATTCTAAGCATTTCTGTGCATTTGTCGCAAAATTCGGTACTTACCACTGAATTGCTTGATGCCCTTGGGCATTTTTTTGCTCAGCCTGACAGGATACAACAAAATATGGCCAAGGGATCCAAGAGGAGTCGGTGAAATCCTCGAATTTGGCCACATTTGGCCCAAATTTCGACGTTTTGTATGGAAATTGAGCCAAAAACGGGGTTTTGTCGCCAAATCCGGTACTTGCCAGCCTCTCTGTTAAATGTCTTTGTCATTTTCGTGCTCAGCTTGACAGGATACAACAAAATATGGCCAAGGGATCCAAGAGGAGTCGGTGAAAGCCTCGAATTTGGCCACATTTGGCCCAAATTTCGACGTTTTGTATGGAAATTGAGCCAAAAACGGGGTTTTGTCGCCAAATCCGGTACTTGCCAGCCTCTCTGTTGAATGTCTTTGTCATTTTCGTGCTCAGCCTGACAGGATACAACAAAATATGGCCAAGGGATCCAAGAGGAGTTGGTGAAAGCCTCGAATTCGGCCACATTTGGCCCAAATTTCGACGTTTTGTATTGAAATTGAGCCAAAAACGGGGTTTTGTCGCCAAATCCGGTACTTGCCAGCCTCTCTGTTGATTGTCTTTGTCATTTTCGTGCTCAGCCTGATAGGTTACAACAGAAAATGTCCAAAGGCTCCAAGAAATCTCGGTGAAAGGCTCCAATTTGACGAAATAATCACAGAATTGACATTACAAGCAAATTCTAAGCATTTCTGTGCATTTGTCGCAAAATTCGGTACTTACCACTGAATTGCTTGATGCCCTTGGGCATTTTTTTGCTCAGCCTGACAGGACACAACAAAATATGGCCAAGGGATCCAAGAGGAGTTGGTGAAAGCCTCGAATTTGGCCACATTTGGCCCAAATTTCGACGTTTTGTATGGAAATTGAGCCAAAAACGGGGTTTTGTCGCCAAATCCGGTACTTGCCAGCCTCTCTGTTGAATGTCTTTGTCATTTTCGTGCTCAGCCTGACAGGACACAACAAAATATGGCCAAGGGATCCAAGAGGAGTCGGTGAAAGCCTCGAATTTGGCCACATTTGGCCCAAATTTCGACGTTTTGTATGGAAATTGAGCCAAAAACGGGGTTTTGTCGCCAAATCCGGTACTTGCCAGCCTCTCTGTTGAATGTCTTTGTCATTTTCGTGCTCAGCCTGACAGGATACAACAAAATATGGCCAAGGGATCCAAGAGGAGTCGGTGAAAGCTTCGAATTTGGCCACATTTGGCCCAAATTTCGACGTTTTGTATTGAAATTGAGCCAAAAACGGGGTTTTGTCGCCAAATCCGGTACTTGCCAGCCTCTCTGTTGATTGTCTTTGTCATTTTCGTGCTCAGCCTGATAGGTTACAACAGAAAATGTCCAAAGGCTCCAAGAAATCTCGGTGAAAGGCTCCAATTTGACGAAATAATCACAGAATTGACATTACATGCAAATTCTAAGCATTTCTGTGCATTTGACGCAAAATTCGGTACTTACCACTGAATTGCTTGATGCCCTTGGGCATTTTTTTGCTCAGCCTGACAGGACACAACAAAATATGGCCAAGGGATCCAAGAGGAGTCGGTGAAAGCCTCGAATTTGGCCACATTTGGCCCAAATTTCGACGTTTTGTATTGAAATTGAGCCAAAAACGGGGTTTTGTCGCCAAATCCGGTACTTGCCAGCCTCTCTGTTGATTGTCTTTGTCATTTTCGTGCTCAGCCTGATAGGTTACAACAGAAAATGTCCAAAGGCTCCAAGAAATCTCGGTGAAAGGCTCCAATTTGACGAAATAATCACAGAATTGACATTACAAGCAAATTCTAAGCATTTCTGTGCATTTGTCGCAAAATTCGGTACTTACCACTGAATTGCTTGATGCCCTTGGGCATTTTTTTGCTCAGCCTGTCAGGACACAACAAAATATGGCCAAGGGATCCAAGAGGAGTCGGTGAAAGCCTCGAATTTGGCCACATTTGGCCCAAATTTCGAGGTTTTGTATTGAAATTGAGCCAAAAACGGGGTTTTGTCGCCTAATCCGGTACTTGCCAGCCTCTCTGTTGATTGTCTTTGTCATTTTCGTGCTCAGCCTGATAGGTTACAACAGAAAATGTCCAAAGGCTCCAAGAAATCTCGGTGAAAGGCTCCAATTTGACGAAATAATCACAGAATTGACATTACAAGCAAATTCTAAGCATTTCTGTGCATTTGTCGCAAAATTCGGTACTTACCACTGAATTGCTTGATGCCCTTGGGCATTTTTTTGCTCAGCCTGACAGGACACAACAAAATATGGCCAAGGGATCCAAGAGGAGTTGGTGAAAGCCTCGAATTTGGCCACATTTGGCCCAAATTTCGACGTTTTGTATTGAAATTGAGCCAAAAACGGGGTTTTGTCGCCATATCCGGTACTTGCCAGCCTCTCTGTTGATTGTCTTTGTCATTTTCGTGCTCAGCCTGATAGGTTACAACAGAAAATGTCCAAAGGCTCCAAGAAATCTCGGTGAAAGGCTCCAATTTGACGAAATAATCACAGAATTGACATTACAAGCAAATTCTAAGCATTTCTGTGCATTTGTCGCAAAATTCGGTACTTACCACTGAATTGCTTGATGCCCTTGGGCATTTTTTTGCTCAGCCTGACAGGATACAACAAAATATGGCCAAGGGATCCAAGAGGAGTCGGTGAAAGCCTCGAATTTGGCCACATTTGGCCCAAATTTCGACGTTTTGTATGGAAATTGAGCCAAAAACGGGGTTTTGTCGCCAAATCCGGTACTTGCCAGCCTCTCTGTTGAATGTCTTTGTCATTTTCGTGCTCAACCTGACAGGATACAACAAAATATGGCCAAGGGATCCAAGAGGAGTCGGTGAAAGCCTCGAATTTGGCCACATTTGGCCCAAATTTCGACGTTTTGTATTGAAATTGAGCCAAAAACGGGGTTTTGTCGCCAAATCCGGTACTTGCCAGCTTCTCTGTTGATTGTCTTTGTCATTTTCGTGCTCAGCCTGATAGGTTACAACAGAAAATGTCCAAAGGCTCCAAGAAATCTCGGTGAAAGGCTCCAATTTGACGAAATAATCACAGAATTGACATTACAAGCAAATTCTAAGCATTTCTGTGCATTTGTCGCAAAATTCGGTACTTACCACTGAATTGCTTGATGCCCTTGGGCATTTTTTTGCTCAGCCTGACAGGATACAACAAAATATGGCCAAGGGATCCAAGAGGAGTCGGTGAAAGCCTCGAATTTGGCCACATTTGGCCCAAATTTCGACGTTTTGTATGGAAATTGAGCCAAAAACGGGGTTTTGTCGCCAAATCCGGTACTTGCCAGCCTCTCTGTTGATTGTCTTTGTCATTTTCGTGCTCAGCCTGATAGGTTACAACAGAAAATGTCCAAAGGCTCCAAGAAATCTCGGTGAAAGGCTCCAATTTGACGAAATAATCACAGAATTGACATTACAAGCAAATTCTAAGCATTTCTGTGCATTTGTCGCAAAATTCGGTACTTACCACTGAATTGCTTGATGCCCTTGGACATTTTTTTGCTCAGCCTGACAGGATACAACAAAATATGGCCAAGGGATCCAAGAGGAGTCGGTGAAAGCCTCGAATTTGGCCACATTTGGCCCAAATTTCGACGTTTTGTATGGAAATTGAGCCAAAAACGGGGTTTTGTCGCCAAATCCGGTACTTGCCAGCCTCTCTGTTGAATGTCTTTGTCATTTTCGTGCTCAGCCTGACAGGATACAACAAAATATGGCCAAGGGATCCAAGAGGAGTCGGTGAAAGCCTCGAATTTGGCCACATTTGGCCCAAATTTCGACGTTTTGTATTGAAATTGAGCCAAAAACGGGGTTTTGTCGCCAAATCCGGTACTTGCCAGCCTCTCTGTTGATTGTCTTTGTCATTTTCGTGCTCAGCCTGATAGGTTACAACAGAAAATGTCCAAAGGCTCCAAGAAATCTCGGTGAAAGGCTCCAATTTGACGAAATAATCACAGAATTGACATTACAAGCAAATTCTAAGCATTTCTGTGCATTTGTCGCAAAATTCGGTACTTACCACTGAATTGCTTGATGCCCTTGGGCATTTTTTTGCTCAGCCTGACAGGATACAACAAAATATGGCCAAGGGATCCAAGAGGAGTCGGTGAAAGCCTCGAATTTGGCCACATTTGGCCCAAATTTCGACGTTTTGTATTGAAATTGAGCCAAAAACGGGGTTTTGTCGCCAAATCCGGTACTTGCCAGCCTCTCTGTTGATTGTCTTTGTCATTTTCGTGCTCAGCCTGATAGGTTACAACAGAAAATGTCCAAAGGCTCCAAGAAATCTTGGTGAAAGGCTCCAATTTGACGAAATAATCACAGAATTGACATTACAAGCAAATTCTAAGCATTTCTGTGCATTTGTCGCAAAATTCGGTACTTACCACTGAATTGCTTGATGCCCTTGGGCATTTTTTTGCTCAGCCTGACAGGATACAACAAAATATGGCCAAGGGATCCAAGAGGAGTCGGTGAAAGCCTCGAATTTGGCCACATTTGGCCCAAATTTCGACGTTTTGTATGGAAATTGAGCCAAAAACGGGGTTTTGTCGCCAAATCCGGTACTTGCCAGCCTCTCTGTTGAATGTCTTTGTCATTTTCGTGCTCAGCCTGACAGGATACAACAAAATATGGCCAAGGGATCCAAGAGGAGTCGGTGAAAGCCTCGAATTTGGCCACATTTGGCCCAAATTTCGACGTTTTGTATTGAAATTGAGCCAAAAACGGGGTTTTGTCGCCAAATCCGGTACTTGCCAGCCTCTCTGTTGATTGTCTTTGTCATTTTCGTGCTCAGCCTGATAGGTTACAACAGAAAATGTCCAAAGGCTCCAAGAAATCTCGGTGAAAGGCTCCAATTTGACGAAATAATCACAGAATTGACATTACAAGCAAATTCTAAGCATTTCTGTGCATTTGTCGCAAAATTCGGTACTTACCACTGAATTGCTTGATGCCCTTGGGCATTTTTTTGCTCAGCCTGACAGGATACAACAAAATATGGCCAAGGGATCCAAGAGGAGTCGGTGAAAGCCTCGAATTTGGCCACATTTGGCCCAAATTTCGACGTTTTGTATGGAAATTGAGCCAAAAACGGGGTTTTGTCGCCAAATCCGGTACTTGCCAGCCTCTCTGTTGAATGTCTTTGTCATTTTCGTGCTCAGCCTGACAGGATACAACAAAATATGGCCAAGGGATCCAAGAGGAGTCGGTGAAAGCCTCGAATTTAGCCACATTTGGCCCAAATTTCGACGTTTTGAATTGAAATTGAGCCAAAAACGGGGTTTTGTCGCCCAATCCGGTACTTGCCAGCCTCTCTGTTGATTGTCTTTGTCATTTTCGTGCTCAGCCTGATAGGTTACAACAGAAAATGTCCAAAGTCTCCAAGAAATCTCGGTGAAAGGCTCCAATTTGACGAAATAATCACAGAATTGACATTACAAGCAAATTCTAAGCATTTCTGTGCATTTGTCGCAAAATTCGGTACTTACCACTGAATTGCTTGATGCCCTTGGGCATTTTTTTGCTCAGCCTGACAGGATACAACAAAATATGGCCAAGGGATCCAAGAGGAGTCGGTGAAAGCCTCGAATTTGGCCACATTTGGCCCAAATTTCGACGTTTTGTATGGAAATTGAGCCAAAAACGGGGTTTTGTCGCCAAATCCGGTACTTGCCAGCCTCTCTGTTGATTGTCTTTGTCATTTTCGTGCTCAGCCTGATAGGTTACAACAGAAAATGTCCAAAGGCTCCAAGAAATCTTGGTGAAAGGCTCCAATTTGACGAAATAATCACAGAATTGACATTACAAGCAAATACTAAGCATTTCTGTGCATTTGTCGCAAAATTCGGTACTTACCACTGAATTGCTTGATGCCCTTGGGCATTTTTTTGCTCAGCCTGACAGGATACAACAAAATATGGCCAAGGGATCCAAGAGGAGTCGGTGAAAGCCTCGAATTTGGCCACATTTGGCCCAAATTTCGACGTTTTGTATGGAAATTGAGCCAAAAACGGGGTTTTGTCGCCTAATCCGGTACTTGCCAGCCTCTCTGTTGATTGTCTTTGTCATTTTCGTGCTCAGCCTGATAGGTTACAACAGAAAATGTCCAAAGGCTCCAAGAAATCTCGGTGAAAGGCTCCAATTTGACGAAATAATCACAGAATTGACATTACAAGCAAATTCTAAGCATTTCTGTGCATTTGTCGCAAAATTCGGTACTTACCACTGAATTGCTTGATGCCCTTGGGCATTTTTTTGCTCAGCCTGACAGGATACAACAAAATATGGCCAAGGGATCCAAGAGGAGTCGGTGAAAGCCTCGAATTTGGCCACATTTGGCCCAAATTTCGACGTTTTGTATGGAAATTGAGCCAAAAACGGGGTTTTGTCGCCAAATCCGGTACTTGCCAGCCTCTCTGTTGAATGTCTTTGTCATTTTCGTGCTCAGCCTGACAGGATACAACAAAATATGGCCAAGGGATCCAAGAGGAGTTGGTGAAAGCCTCGAATTTGGCCACATTTGGCCCAAATTTCGACGTTTTGTATTGAAATTGAGCCAAAAACGGGGTTTTGTCGCCTAATCCGGTACTTGCCAGCCTCTCTGTTGATTGTCTTTGTCATTTTCGTGCTCAGCCTGATAGGTTACAACAGAAAATGTCCAAAGGCTCCAAGAAATCTCGGTGAAAGGCTCCAATTTGACGAAATAATCACAGAATTGACATTACAAGCAAATTCTAAGCATTTCTGTGCATTTGTCGCAAAATTCGGTACTTACCACTGAATTGCTTGATGCCCTTGGGCATTTTTTTGCTCAGCCTGACAGGATACAACAAAATATGGCCAAGGGATCCAAGAGGAGTCGGTGAAAGCCTCGAATTTGGCCACATTTGGCCCAAATTTCGACGTTTTGTATGGAAATTGAGCCAAAAACGGGGTTTTGTCGCCAAATCCGGTACTTGCCAGCCTCTCTGTTGAATGTCTTTGTCATTTTCGTGCTCAGCCTGACAGGATACAACAAAATATGGCCAAGGGATCCAAGAGGAGTCGGTGAAAGCCTCGAATTTGGCCACATTTGGCCCAAATTTCGACGTTTTGTATGGAAATTGAGCCAAAAACGGGGTTTTGTCGCCAAATCCGGTACTTGCCAGCCTCTCTGTTGATTGTCTTTGTCATTTTCGTGCTCAGCCTGATAGGTTACAACAGAAAATGTCCAAAGGCTCCAAGAAATCTCGGTGAAAGGCTCCAATTTGACGAAATAATCACAGAATTGACATTACAAGCAAATTCTAAGCATTTCTGTGCATTTGTCGCAAAATTCGGTACTTACCACTGAATTGCTTGATGCCCTTGGGCATTTTTTTGCTCAGCCTGACAGGATACAACAAAATATGGCCAAGGGATCCAAGAGGAGTCGGTGAAAGCCTCGAATTTGGCCACATTTGGCCCAAATTTCGACGTTTTGTATGGAAATTGAGCCAAAAACGGGGTTTTGTCGCCAAATCCGGTACTTGCCAGCCTCTCTGTTGAATGTCTTTGTCATTTTCGTGCTCAGCCTGACAGGATACAACAAAATAAGGCCAAGGGATCCAAGAGGAGTCGGTGAAAGCCTCGAATTTGGCCACATTTGGCCCAAATTTCGACGTTTTGTATTGAAATTGAGCCAAAAACGGGGTTTTGTCGCCAAATCCGGTACTTGCCAGCCTCTCTGTTGATTGTCTTTGTCATTTTCGTGCTCAGCCTGATAGGTTACAACAGAAAATGTCCAAAGGCTCCAAGAAATCTCGGTGAAAGGCTCCAATTTGACGAAATAATCACAGAATTGACATTACAAGCAAATTCTAAGCATTTCTGTGCATTTGTCGCAAAATTCGGTACTTACCACTGAATTGCTTGATGCCCTTGGACATTTTTTTGCTCAGCCTGACAGGATACAACAAAATATGGCCAAGGGATCCAAGAGGAGTCGGTGAAAGCCTCGAATTTGGCCACATTTGGCCCAAATTTCGACGTTTTGTATGGAAATTGAGCCAAAAACGGGGTTTTGTCGCCAAATCCGGTACTTGCCAGCCTCTCTGTTGATTGTCTTTGTCATTTTCGTGCTCAGCCTGATAGGTTACAACAGAAAATGTCCAAAGGCTCCAAGAAATCTCGGTGAAAGGCTCCAATTTGACGAAATAATCACAGAATTGACATTACAAGCAAATTCTAAGCATTTCTGTGCATTTGTCGCAAAATTCGGTACTTACCACTGAATTGCTTGATGCCCTTGGGCATTTTTTTGCTCAGCCTGACAGGATACAACAAAATATGGCCAAGGGATCCAAGAGGAGTCGGTGAAAGCCTCGAATTTGGCCACATTTGGCCCAAATTTCGACGTTTTGTATGGAAATTGAGCCAAAAACGGGGTTTTGTCGCCAAATCCGGTACTTGCCAGCCTCTCTGTTGAATGTCTTTGTCATTTTCGTGCTCAGCCTGACAGGATACAACAAAATATGGCCAAGGGATCCAAGAGGAGTCGGTGAAAGCCTCGAATTTGGCCACATTTGGCCCAAATTTCGACGTTTTGTATTGAAATTGAGCCAAAAACGGGGTTTTGTCGCCAAATCCGGTACTTGCCAGCCTCTCTGTTGATTGTCTTTGTCATTTTCGTGCTCAGCCTGATAGGTTACAACAGAAAATGTGCAAAGGCTCCAAGAAATCTCGGTGAAAGGCTCCAATTTGACGAAATAATCACAGAATTGACATTACAAGCAAATTCTAAGCATTTCTGTGCATTTGTCGCAAAATTCGGTACTTACCACTGAATTGCTTGATGCCCTTGGGCATTTTTTTGCTCAGCCTGACAGGACACAACAAAATATGGCCAAGGGATCCAAGAGGAGTCGGTGAAAGCCTCGAATTTGGCCACATTTGGCCCAAATTTCGACGTTTTGTATTGAAATTGAGCCAAAAACGGGGTTTTGTCGCCAAATCCGGTACTTGCCAGCCTCTCTGTTGATTGTCTTTGTCATTTTCGTGCTCAGCCTGATAGGTTACAACAGAAAATGTCCAAAGGCTCCAAGAAATCTCGGTGAAAGGCTCCAATTTGACGAAATAATCACAGAATTGACATTACAAGCAAATTCTAAGCATTTCTGTGCATTTGTCGCAAAATTCGGTACTTACCACTGATTTGCTTGATGCCCTTGGGCATTTTTTTGCTCAGCCTGACAGGATACAACAAAATATGGCCAAGGGATCCAAGAGGAGTCGGTGAAAGCCTCGAATTTGGCCACATTTGGCCCAAATTTCGACGTTTTGTATGGAAATTGAGCCAAACACGGGGTTTTGTCGCCAAATCCGGTACTTGCCAGCCTCTCTGTTGAATGTCTTTGTCATTTTCGTGCTCAGCCTGACAGGATACAACAAAATATGGCCAAGGGATCCAAGAGGAGTCGGTGAAAGCCTCGAATTTGGCCACATTTGGCCCAAATTTCGACGTTTTGTATTGAAATTGAGCCAAAAACGGGGTTTTGTCGCCAAATCCGGTACTTGCCAGCCTCTCTGTTGATTGTCTTTGTCATTTTCGTGCTCAGCCTGATAGGTTACAACAGAAAATGTCCAAAGGCTCCAAGAAATCTCGGTGAAAGGCTCCAATTTGACGAAATAATCACAGAATTGACATTACAAGCAAATTCTAAGCATTTCTGTGCATTTGTCGCAAAATTCGGTACTTACCACTGAATTGCTTGATGCCCTTGGGCATTTTTTTGCTCAGCATGACAGGATACAACAAAATATGGCCAAGGGATCCAAGAGGAGTCGGTGAAAGCCTCGAATTTGGCCACATTTGGCCCAAATTTCGACGTTTTGTATGGAAATTGAGCCAAACACGGGGTTTTGTCGCCAAATCCGGTACTTGCCAGCCTCTCTGTTGAATGTCTTTGTCATTTTCGTGCTCAGCCTGACAGGATACAACAAAATATGGCCAAGGGATCCAAGAGGAGTCGGTGAAAGCCTCGAATTTGGCCACATTTGGCCCAAATTTCGACGTTTTGTATTGAAATTGAGCCAAAAACGGGGTTTTGTCGCCAAATCCGGTACTTGCCAGCCTCTCTGTTGATTGTCTTTGTCATTTTCGTGCTCAGCCTGATAGGTTACAACAGAAAATGTCCAAAGGCTCCAAGAAATCTCGGTGAAAGGCTCCAATTTGACGAAATAATCACAGAATTGACATTACAAGCAAATTCTAAGCATTTCTGTGCATTTGTCGCAAAATTCGGTACTTACCACTGAATTGCTTGATGCCCTTGGGCATTTTTTTGCTCAGCCTGACAGGATACAACAAAATATGGCCAAGGGATCCAAGAGGAGTCGGTGAAAGCCTCGAATTTGGCCACATTTGGCCCAAATTTCGACGTTTTGTATGGAAATTGAGCCAAAAACGGGGTTTTGTCGCCAAATCCGGTACTTGCCAGCCTCTCTGTTGAATGTCTTTGTCATTTTCGTGCTCAGCCTGACAGGATACAACAAAATATGGCCAAGGGATCCAAGAGGAGTCGGTGAAAGCCTCGAATTTGGCCACATTTGGCCCAAATTTCGACGTTTTGTATTGAAATTGAGCCAAAAACGGGGTTTTGTCGCCAAATCCGGTACTTGCCAGCCTCTCTGTTGATTGTCTTTGTCATTTTCGTGCTCAGCCTGATAGGTTACAACAGAAAATGTCCAAAGGCTCCAAGAAATCTCGGTGAAAGGCTCCAATTTGACGAAATAATCACAGAATTGACATTACAAGCAAATTCTAAGCATTTCTGTGCATTTGTCGCAAAATTCGGTACTTACCACTGAATTGCTTGATGCCCTTGGGCATTTTTTTGCTCAGCCTGACAGGATACAACAAAATATGGCCAAGGGATCCAAGAGGAGTCGGTGAAAGCCTCGAATTTGGCCACATTTGGCCCAAATTTCGACGTTTTGTATTGAAATTGAGCCAAAAACGGGGTTTTGTCGCCAAATCCGGTACTTGCCAGCCTCTCTGTTGATTGTCTTTGTCATTTTCGTGCTCAGCCTGATAGGTTACAACAGAAAATGTCCAAAGGCTCCATGAAATCTCGGTGAAAGGCTCCAATTTGACGAAATAATCACAGAATTGACATTACAAGCAAATTCTAAGCATTTCTGTGCATTTGTCGCAAAATTCGGTACTTACCACTGAATTGCTTGATGCCCTTGGGCATTTTTTTGCTCAGCCTGACAGGATACAACAAAATATGGCCAAGGGATCCAAGAGGAGTCGGTGAAAGCCTCGAATTTGGCCACATTTGGCCCAAATTTCGACGTTTTGTATGGAAATTGAGCCAAAAACGGGGTTTTGTCGCCAAATCCGGTACTTGCCAGCCTCTCTGTTGAATGTCTTTGTCATTTTCGTGCTCAGCCTGACAGGATACAACAAAATATGGCCAAGGGATCCAAGAGGAGTTGGTGAAAGCCTCGAATTTGGCCACATTTGGCCCAAATTTCGACGTTTTGTATTGAAATTGAGCCAAAAACGGGGTTTTGTCGCCAAATCCGGTACTTGCCAGCCTCTCTGTTGATTGTCTTTGTCATTTTCGTGCTCAGCCTGATAGGTTACAACAGAAAATGTCCAAAGGCTCCAAGAAATCTCGGTGAAAGGCTCCAATTTGACGAAATAATCACAGAATTGACATTACAAGCAAATTCTAAGCATTTCTGTGCATTTGTCGCAAAATTCGGTACTTACCACTGAATTGCTTGATGCCCTTGGGCATTTTTTTGCTCAGCCTGACAGGACACAACAAAATATGGCCAAGGGATCCAAGAGGAGTCATTGAAAGCCTCGAATTTGGCCACATTTGGCCCAAATTTCGACGTTTTGTATTGAAATTGAGCCAAAAACGGGGTTTTGTCGCCAAATCCGGTACTTGCCAGCCTCTCTGTTGATTGTCTTTGTCATTTTCGTGCTCAGCCTGATAGGTTACAACAGAAAATGTCCAAAGGCTCCAAGAAATCTCGGTGAAAGGCTCCAATTTGACGAAATAATCACAGAATTGACATTACAAGCAAATTCTAAGCATTTCTGTGCATTTGTCGCAAAATTCGGTACTTACCACTGAATTGCTTGATGCCCTTGGGCATTTTTTTGCTCAGCCTGACAGGATACAACAAAATATGGCCAAGGGATCCAAGAGGAGTCGGTGAAAGCCTCGAATTTGGCCACATTTGGCCCAAATTTCGACGTTTTGTATGGAAATTGAGCCAAAAACGGGGTTTTGTCGCCAAATCCGGTACTTGCCAGCCTCTCTGTTGAATGTCTTTGTCATTTTCGTGCTCAGCCTGACAGGATACAACAAAATATGGCCAAGGGATCCAAGAGGAGTCGGTGAAAGCCTCCAATTTGGCCACATTTGGCCCAAATTTCGACGTTTTGTATTGAAATTGAGCCAAAAACGGGGTTTTGTCGCCAAATCCGGTACTTGCCAGCCTCTCTGTTGATTGTCTTTGTCATTTTCGTGCTCAGCCTGATAGGTTACAACAGAAAATGTGCAAAGGCTCCAAGAAATCTCGGTGAAAGGCTCCAATTTGACGAAATAATCACAGAATTGACATTACAAGCAAATTCTAAGCATTTCTGTGCATTTGTCGCAAAATTCGGTACTTACCACTGAATTGCTTGATGCCCTTGGGCATTTTTTTGCTCAGCCTGACAGGATACAACAAAATATGGCCAAGGGATCCAAGAGGAGTCGGTGAAAGCCTCGAATTTGGCCACATTTGGCCCAAATTTCGACGTTTTGTATGGAAATTGAGCCAAAAACGGGGTTTTGTCGCCAAATCCGGTACTTGCCAGCCTCTCTGTTGAATGTCTTTGTCATTTTCGTGCTCAGCCTGACAGGATACAACAAAATATGGCCAAGGGATCCAAGAGGAGTCGGTGAAAGCCTCGAATTTGGCCACATTTGGCCCAAATTTCGACGTTTTGTATTGAAATTGAGCCAAAAACGGGGTTTTGTCGCCAAATCCGGTACTTGCCAGCCTCTCTGTTGATTGTCTTTGTCATTTTCGTGCTCAGCCTGATAGGTTACAACAGAAAATGTCCAAAGGCTCCAAGAAATCTCGGTGAAAGGCTCCAATTTGACGAAATAATCACAGAATTGACATTACAAGCAAATTCTAAGCATTTCTGTGCATTTGTCGCAAAATTCGGTACTTACCACTGAATTGCTTGATGCCCTTGGGCATTTTTTTGCTCAGCCTGACAGGACACAACAAAATATGGCCAAGGGATCCAAGAGGAGTCGGTGAAAGCCTCGAATTTGGCCACATTTGGCCCAAATTTCGACGTTTTGTATTGAAATTGAGCCAAAAACGGGGTTTTGTCGCCTAATCCGATACTTGCCAGCCTCTCTTTTGATTGTCTTTGTCATTTTCGTGCTCAGCCTGATAGGTTACAACAGAAAATGTCCAAAGGCTCCAAGAAATCTTGGTGAAAGGCTCCAATTTGACGAAATAATCACAGAATTGACATTACAAGCAAATTCTAAGCATTTCTGTGCATTTGTCGCAAAATTCGGTACTTACCACTGAATTGCTTGATGCCCTTGGGCATTTTTTTGCTCAGCCTGACAGGATACAACAAAATATGGCCAAGGGATCCAAGAGGAGTCGGTGAAAGCCTCGAATTTGGCCACATTTGGCCCAAATTTCGACGTTTTGTATGGAAATTGAGCCAAAAACGGGGTTTTGTCGCCAAATCCGGTACTTGCCAGCCTCTCTGTTGAATGTCTTTGTCATTTTCGTGCTCAGCCTGACAGGATACAACAAAATATGGCCAAGGGATCCAAGAGGAGTCGGTGAAAGCCTCGAATTTGGCCACATTTGGCCCAAATTTCGACGTTTTGTATTGAAATTGAGCCAAAAACGGGGTTTTGTCGCCAAATCCGGTACTTGCCAGCCTCTCTGTTGATTGTCTTTGTCATTTTCGTGCTCAGCCTGATAGGTTACAACAGAAAATGTCCAAAGGCTCCAAGAAATCTCGGTGAAAGGCTCCAATTTGACGAAATAATCACAGAATTGACATTACAAGCAAATTCTAAGCATTTCTGTGCATTTGTCGCAAAATTCGGTACTTACCACTGAATTGCTTGATGCCCTTGGGCATTTTTTTGCTCAGCCTGACAGGATACAACAAAATATGGCCAAGGGATCCAAGAGGAGTCGGTGAAAGCCTCGAATTTGGCCACATTTGGCCCAAATTTCGACGTTTTGTATGGAAATTGAGCCAAAAACGGGGTTTTGTCGCCAAATCCGGTACTTGCCAGCCTCTCTGTTGAATGTCTTTGTCATTTTCGTGCTCAGCCTGACAGGATACAACAAAATATGGCCAAGGGATCCAAGAGGAGTCGGTGAAAGCCTCGAATTTGGCCACATTTGGCCCAAATTTCGACGTTTTGTATTGAAATTGAGCCAAAAACGGGGTTTGTCGCCAAATCCGGTACTTGCCAGCCTCTCTGTTGATTGTCTTTGTCATTTTCGTGCTCAGCCTGATAGGTTACAACAGAAAATGTCCAAAGGCTCCAAGAAATCTCGGTGAAAGGCTCCAATTTGACGAAATAATCACAGAATTGACATTACAAGCAAATTCTAAGCATTTCTGTGCATTTGTCGCAAAATTCGGTACTTACCACTGAATTGCTTGATGCCCTTGGGCATTTTTTTGCTCAGCCTGACAGGATACAACAAAATATGGCCAAGGGATCCAAGAGGAGTCGGTGAAAGCCTCGAATTTGGCCACATTTGGCCCAAATTTCGACGTTTTGTATGGAAATTGAGCCAAAAACGGGGTTTTGTCGCCAAATCCGGTACTTGCCAGCCTCTCTGTTGATTGTCTTTGTCATTTTCGTGCTCAGCCTGATAGGTTACAACAGAAAATGTCCAAAGGCTCCAAGAAATCTCGGTGAAAGGCTCCAATTTGACGAAATAATCACAGAATTGACATTACAAGCAAATTCTAAGCATTTCTGTGCATTTGTCGCAAAATTCGGTACTTACCACTGAATTGCTTGATGCCCTTGGGCATTTTTTTGCTCAGCCTGACAGGATACAACAAAATATGGCCAAGGGATCCAAGAGGAGTCGGTGAAAGCCTCGAATTTGGCCACATTTGGCCCAAATTTCGACGTTTTGTATGGAAATTGAGCCAAAAACGGGGTTTTGTCGCCAAATCCGGTACTTGCCAGCCTCTCTGTTGAATGTCTTTGTCATTTTCGTGCTCAGCCTGACAGGATACAACAAAATATGGCCAAGGGATCCAAGAGGAGTCGGTGAAAGCCTCGAATTTGGCCACATTTGGCCCAAATTTCGACGTTTTGTATTGAAATTGAGCCAAAAACGGGGTTTTGTCGCCTAATCCGGTACTTGCCAGCCTCTCTGTTGATTGTCTTTGTCATTTTCGTGCTCAGCCTGATAGGTTACAACAGAAAATGTCCAAAGGCTCCAAGAAATCTCGGTGAAAGGCTCCAATTTGACGAAATAATCACAGAATTGACATTACAAGCAAATTCTAAGCATTTCTGTGCATTTGTCGCAAAATTCGGTACTTACCACTGAATTGCTTGATGCCCTTGGGCATTTTTTTGCTCAGCCTGACAGGATACAACAAAATATGGCCAAGGGATCCAAGAGGAGTCGGTGAAAGCCTCGAATTTGGCCACATTTGGCCCAAATTTCGACGTTTTGTATGGAAATTGAGCCAAAAACGGGGTTTTGTCGCCAAATCCGGTACTTGCCAGCCTCTCTGTTGAATGTCTTTGTCATTTTCGTGCTCAGCCTGACAGGATACAACAAAATATGGCCAAGGGATCCAAGAGGAGTCGGTGAAAGCCTCGAATTTGGCCACATTTGGCCCAAATTTCGACGTTTTGTATTGAAATTGAGCCAAAAACGGGGTTTTGTCGCCAAATCCGGTACTTGCCAGCCTCTCTGTTGATTGTCTTTGTCATTTTCGTGCTCAGCCTGATAGGTTACAACAGAAAATGTCCAAAGGCTCCAAGAAATCTCGGTGAAAGGCTCCAATTTGACGAAATAATCACAGAATTGACATTACAAGCAAATTCTAAGCATTTCTGTGCATTTGTCGCAAAATTCGGTACTTACCACTGAATTGCTTGATGCCCTTGGGCATTTTTTTGCTCAGCCTGACAGGACACAACAAAATATGGCCAAGGGATCCAAGAGGAGTCGGTGAAAGCCTCGAATTTGGCCACATTTGGCCCAAATTTCGACGTTTTGTATTGAAATTGAGCCAAAAACGGGGTTTTGTCGCCTAATCCGGTACTTGCCAGCCTCTCTGTTGATTGTCTTTGTCATTTTCGTGCTCAGCCTGATAGGTTACAACAGAAAATGTCCAAAGGCTCCAAGAAATCTCGGTGAAAGGCTCCAATTTGACGAAATAATCACAGAATTGACATTACAAGCAAATTCTAAGCATTTCTGTGCATTTGTCGCAAAATTCGGTACTTACCACTGAATTGCTTGATGCCCTTGGGCATTTTTTTGCTCAGCCTGACAGGATACAACAAAATATGGCCAAGGGATCCAAGAGGAGTCGGTGAAAGCCTCGAATTTGGCCACATTTGGCCCAAATTTCGACGTTTTGTATTGAAATTGAGCCAAAAACGGGGTTTTGTCGCCAAATCCGGTACTTGCCAGCCTCTCTGTTGATTGTCTTTGTCATTTTCGTGCTCAGCCTGATAGGTTACAACAGAAAATGTCCAAAGGCTCCAAGAAATCTCGGTGAAAGGCTCCAATTTGACGAAATAATCACAGAATTGACATTACAAGCAAATTCTAAGCATTTCTGTGCATTTGTCGCAAAATTCGGTACTTACCACTGAATTGCTTGATGCCCTTGGGCATTTTTTTGCTCAGCCTGACAGGATACAACAAAATATGGCCAAGGGATCCAAGAGGAGTCGGTGAAAGCCTCGAATTTGGCCACATTTGGCCCAAATTTCGACGTTTTGTATGGAAATTGAGCCAAAAACGGGGTTTTGTCGCCAAATCCGGTACTTGCCAGCCTCTCTGTTGAATGTCTTTGTCATTTTCGTGCTCAGCCTGACAGGATACAACAAAATATGGCCAAGGGATCCAAGAGGAGTTGGTGAAAGCCTCGAATTTGGCCACATTTGGCCCAAATTTCGACGTTTTGTATTGAAATTGAGCCAAAAACGGGGTTTTGTCGCCAAATCCGGTACTTGCCAGCCTCTCTGTTGATTGTCTTTGTCATTTTCGTGCTCAGCCTGATAGGTTACAACAGAAAATGTCCAAAGGCTCCAAGAAATCTCGGTGAAAGGCTCCAATTTGACGAAATAATCACAGAATTGACATTACAAGCAAATTCTAAGCATTTCTGTGCATTTGTCGCAAAATTCGGTACTTACCACTGAATTGCTTGATGCCCTTGGGCATTTTTTTGCTCAGCCTGACAGGATACAACAAAATATGGCCAAGGGATCCAAGAGGAGTCGGTGAAAGCCTCGAATTTGGCCACATTTGGCCCAAATTTCGACGTTTTGTATTGAAATTGAGCCAAAAACGGGGTTTTGTCGCCAAATCCGGTACTTGCCAGCCTCTCTGTTGATTGTCTTTGTCATTTTCGTGCTCAGCCTGATAGGTTACAACAGAAAATGTCCAAAGGCTCCAAGAAATCTCGGTGAAAGGCTCCAATTTGACGAAATAATCACAGAATTGACATTACAAGCAAATTCTAAGCATTTCTGTGCATTTGTCGCAAAATTCGGTACTTACCACTGAATTGCTTGATGCCCTTGGGCATTTTTTTGCTCAGCCTGACAGGATACAACAAAATATGGCCAAGGGATCCAAGAGGAGTCGGTGAAAGCCTCGAATTTGGCCACATTTGGCCCAAATTTCGACGTTTTGTATGGAAATTGAGCCAAAAACGGGGTTTTGTCGCCAAATCCGGTACTTGCCAGCCTCTCTGTTGATTGTCTTTGTCATTTTCGTGCTCAGCTTGATAGGTTACAACAGAAAATGTCCAAAGGCTCCAAGAAATCTCGGTGAAAGGCTCCAATTTGACGAAATAATCACAGAATTGACATTACAAGAAAATTCTAAGCATTTCTGTGCATTTGTCGCAAAATTCGGTACTTACCACTGAATTGCTTGATGCCCTTGGGCATTTTTTTGCTCAGCCTGACAGGATACAACAAAATATGGCCAAGGGATCCAAGAGGAGTCGGTGAAAGCCTCGAATTTGGCCACATTTGGCCCAAATTTCGACGTTTTGTATGGAAATTGAGCCAAAAACGGGGTTTTGTCGCCAAATCCGGTACTTGCCAGCCTCTCTGTTGAATGTCTTTGTCATTTTCGTGCTCAGCTTGACAGGATACAACAAAATATGGCCAAGGGATCCAAGAGGAGTCGGTGAAAGCCTCGAATTTGGCCACATTTGGCCCAAATTTCGACGTTTTGTATTGAAATTGAGCCAAAAACGGGGTTTTGTCGCCAAATCCGGTACTTGCCAGCCTCTCTGTTGATTGTCTTTGTCATTTTCGTGCTCAGCCTGATAGGTTACAACAGAAAATGTGCAAAGGCTCCAAGAAATCTCGGTGAAAGGCTCCAATTTGACGAAATAATCACAGAATTGACATTACAAGCAAATTCTAAGCATTTCTGTGCATTTGTCGCAAAATTCGGTACTTACCACTGAATTGCTTGATGCCCTTGGGCATTTTTTTGCTCAGCCTGACAGGATACAACAAAATATGGCCAAGGGATCCAAGAGGAGTCGGTGAAAGCCTCGAATTTGGCCACATTTGGCCCAAATTTCGACGTTTTGTATGGAAATTGAGCCAAAAACGGGGTTTTGTCGCCAAATCCGGTACTTGCCAGCCTCTCTGTTGATTGTCTTTGTCATTTTCGTGCTCAGCCTGATAGGTTACAATAGAAAATGTCCAAAGGCTCCAAGAAATCTCGGTGAAAGGCTCCAATTTGACGAAATAATCACAGAATTGACATTACAAGCAAATTCTAAGCATTTCTGTGCATTTGTCGCAAAATTCGGTACTTACCACTGAATTGCTTGATGCCCTTGGGCATTTTTTTGCTCAGCCTGACAGGATACAACAAAATATGGCCAAGGGATCCAAGAGGAGTCGGTGAAAGCCTCGAATTTGGCCACATTTGGCCCAAATTTCGACGTTTTGTATGGAAATTGAGCCAAAAACGGGGTTTTGTCGCCAAATCCGGTACTTGCCAGCCTCTCTGTTGATTGTCTTTGTCATTTTCGTGCTCAGCCTGATAGGTTACAACAGAAAATGTCCAAAGGCTCCAAGAAATCTCGGTGAAAGGCTCCAATTTGACGAAATAATCACAGAATTGACATTACAAGCAAATTCTAAGCATTTCTGTGCATTTGTCGCAAAATTCGGTACTTACCACTGAATTGCTTGATGCCCTTGGGCATTTTTTTGCTCAGCCTGACAGGATACAACAAAATATGGCCAAGGGATCCAAGAGGAGTCGGTGAAAGCCTCGAATTTGGCCACATTTGGCCCAAATTTCGACGTTTTGTATGGAAATTGAGCCAAAAACGGGGTTTTGTCGCCAAATCCGGTACTTGCCAGCCTCTCTGTTGAATGTCTTTGTCATTTTCGTGCTCAGCCTGACAGGATACAACAAAATATGGCCAAGGGATCCAAGAGGAGTCGGTGAAAGCCTCGAATTTGGCCACATTTGGCCCAAATTTCGACGTTTTGTATTGAAATTGAGCCAAAAACGGGGTTTTGTCGCCAAATCCGGTACTTGCCAGCCTCTCTGTTGATTGTCTTTGTCATTTTCGTGCTCAGCCTGATAGGTTACAACAGAAAATGTCCAAAGGCTCCAAGAAATCTCGGTGAAAGGCTCCAATTTGACGAAATAATCACAGAATTGACATTACAAGCAAATTCTAAGCATTTCTGTGCATTTGTCGCAAAATTCGGTACTTACCACTGAATTGCTTGATGCCCTTGGGCATTTTTTTGCTCAGCCTGACAGGATACAACAAAATATGGCCAAGGGATCCAAGAGGAGTCGGTGAAAGCCTCGAATTTGGCCACATTTGGCCCAAATTTCGACGTTTTGTATTGAAATTGAGCCAAAAACGGGGTTTTGTCGCCAAATCCGGTACTTGCCAGCCTCTCTGTTGAATGTCTTTGTCATTTTCGTGCTCAGCCTGACAAGATACAACAAAATATGGCCAAGGGATCCAAGAAATCTCGGTGAAAGGCTCCAATTTGACGAAATAATCACAGAATTGACATTACAAGCAAATTCTAAGCATTTCTGTGCATTTGTCGCAAAATTCGGTACTTACCACTGAATTGCTTGATGCCCTTGGGCATTTTCGTGCTCAGCCTGACAGGATACAACAAAATATGGCCAAGGGATCCAAGAGGAGTCGGTGAAAGCCTCGAATTTGGCCACATTTGGCCCAAATTTCGACGTTTTGTATGGAAATTGAGCCAAAAACGGGGTTTTGTCGCCAAATCCGGTACTTGCCAGCCTCTCTGTTGAATGTCTTTGTCATTTTCGTGCTCAGCCTGACAGGATACAACAAAATATGGCCAAGGGATCCAAGAGGAGTCGGTGAAAGCCTCGAATTTGGCCACATTTGGCCCAAATTTCGACGTTTTGTATTGAAATTGAGCCAAAAACGGGGTTTTGTCGCCAAATCCGGTACTTGCCAGCCTCTCTGTTGATTGTCTTTGTCATTTTCGTGCTCAGCCTGATAGGTTACAACAGAAAATGTCCAAAGGCTCCAAGAAATCTCGGTGAAAGGCTCCAATTTGACGAAATAATCACAGAATTGACATTACAAGCAAATTCTAAGCATTTCTGTGCATTTGTCGCAAAATTCGGTACTTACCACTGAATTGCTTGATGCCCTTGGGCATTTTTTTGCTCAGCCTGACAGGACACAACAAAATATGGCCAAGGGATCCAAAAGGAGTCGGTGAAAGTCTCGAATTTGGCCACATTTGGCCCAAATTTCGACGTTTTGTATTGAAATTGAGCCAAAAACGGGGTTTTGTCGCCTAATCCGGTACTTGCCAGCCTCTCTGTTGATTGTCTTTGTCATTTTCGTGCTCAGCCTGATAGGTTACAACAGAAAATGTCCAAAGGCTCCAAGAAATCTCGGTGAAAGGCTCCAATTTGACGAAATAATCACAGAATTGACATTACAAGCAAGTTCTAAGCATTTCTGTGCATTTGTCGCAAAATTCGGTACTTACCACTGAATTGCTTGATGCCCTTGGGCATTTTTTTGCTCAGCCTGACAGGATACAACAAAATATGGCCAAGGTATCCAAGAGGAGTCGGTGAAAGCCTCGAATTTGGCCACATTTGGCCCAAATTTCGACGTTTTGTATGGAAATTGAGCCAAAAACGGGGTTTTGTCGCCAAATCCGGTACTTGCCAGCCTCTCTGTTGAATGTCTTTGTCATTTTCGTGCTCAGCCTGACAGGATACAACAAAATATGGCCAAGGGATCCAAGAGGAGTCGGTGAAAGCCTCGAATTTGGCCACATTTGGCCCAAATTTCGACGTTTTGTATTGAAATTGAGCCAAAAACGGGGTTTTGTCGCCAAATCCGGTACTTGCCAGCCTCTCTGTTGATTGTCTTTGTCATTTTCGTGCTCAGCCTGATAGGTTACAACAGAAAATGTCCAAAGGCTCCAAGAAATCTTGGTGAAAGGCCCCAATTTGACGAAATAATCACAGAATTGACATTACAAGCAAATTCTAAGCATTTCTGTGCATTTGTCGCAAAATTCGGTACTTACCACTGAATTGCTTGATGCCCTTGGGCATTTTTTTGCTCAGCCTGACAGGACACAACAAAATATGGCCAAGGGATCCAAGAGGAGTCGGTGAAAGCCTCGAATTTGGCCACATTTGGCCCAAATTTCGACGTTTTGTATTGAAATTGAGCCAAAAACGGGGTTTTGTCGCCTAATCCGGTACTTGCCAGCCTCTCTGTTGATTGTCTTCGTCATTTTCGTGCTCAGCCTGATAGGTTACAACAGAAAATGTCCAAAGGCTCCAAGAAATCTCGGTGAAAGGCTCCAATTTGACGAAATAATCACAGAATTGACATTACAAGCAAATTCTAAGCATTTCTGTGCATTTGTCGCAAAATTCGGTACTTACCACTGAATTGCTTGATGCCCTTGGGCATTTTTTTGCTCAGCCTGACAGGATACAACAAAATATGGCCAAGGGATCCAAGAGGAGTCGGTGAAAGCCTCGAATTTGGCCACATTTGGCCCAAATTTCGACGTTTTGTATGGAAATTGAGCCAAAAACGGGGTTTTGTCGCCAAATCCGGTACTTGCCAGCCTCTCTGTTGAATGTCTTTGTCATTTTCGTGCTCAGCCTGACAGGATACAACAAAATATGGCCAAGGGATCCAAGAGGAGTTGGTGAAAGCCTCGAATTTGGCCACATTTGGCCCAATTTTCGACGTTTTGTATTGAAATTGAGCCAAAAACGGAGTTTTGTCGCCTAATCCGGTACTTGCCAGCCTCTCTGTTGATTGTCTTTGTCATTTTCGTGCTCAGCCTGATAGGTTACAACAGAAAATGTCCAAAGGCTCCAAGAAATCTCGGTGAAAGGCTCCAATTTGACGAAATAATCACAGAATTGACATTACAAGCAAATTCTAAGCATTTCTGTGCATTTGTCGCAAAATTCGGTACTTACCACTGAATTGCTTGATGCCCTTGGGCATTTTTTTGCTCAGCCTGACAGGACACAACAAAATATGGCCAAGGGATCCAAGAGGAGTCGGTGAAAGCCTCGAATTTGGCCACATTTGGCCCAAATTTCGACGTTTTGTATGGAAATTGAGCCAAAAACGGGGTTTTGTCGCCAAATCCGGTACTTGCCAGCCTCTCTGTTGAATGTCTTTGTCATTTTCGTGCTCAGCCTGACAAAATAACACAAAATATGGCCAAGGGATCCAAGAGGAGTCGGTGAAAGCCTCGAATTTGGCCACATTTGGCCCAAATTTCGACGTTTTGATTTTAAATTGAGCCAAAAACGGGGTTTTGTCGCCAAATCCGGTACTTGCCAGCCTCTCTGTTGATTGTCTTTGTCATTTTCGTGCTCAGCCTGATAGGTTACAAAAGAAAATGTCCAAAGGCTCCAAGAAATCTCGGTGAAAGGCTCCAATTTGACGAAATAATCACAGAATTGACATTACATGCAAATTCTTAGCATTTCTGTTCATTTGTCGCAAAATTCGGTACTTACCACTGAATTGCTTGATGCCCTTGGGCATTTTTTTGCTCAGCCTGACAGGATACAACAAAATATGGCCAAGGGATCCAAGAGGAGTCGGTGAAAGCCTCGAATTTGGCCACATTTGGCCCAAATTTCGACGTTTTGTATGGAAATTGAGCCAAAAACGGGGTTTTGTCGCCAAATCCGGTACTTGCCAGCCTCTCTGTTGAATGTCTTTGTCATTTTAGTGCTCAGCCTGACAGGATACAACAAAATATGGCCAAGGGATCCAAGAGGAGTCGGTGAAAGCCTCGAATTTGGCCACATTTGGCCCAAATTTCGACGTTTTGTATAGAAATTGAGCCAAAAACGGGGTTTTGTCGCCAAATCCGGTACTTGCCAGCCTCTCTGTTGATTGTCTTTGTCATTTTCGTGCTCAGCCTGATAGGTTACAACAGAAAATGTCCAAAGGCTCCAAGAAATCTCGGTGAATGGCTCCAATTTGACGAAATAATCACAGAATTGAATTTTTAAGCAAATTCTAAGCATTTCTGTGCATTTGTCGCAAAATTCGGTACTTACCACTGAATTGCTTGATGCCCTTGGGCATTTTTTTGCTCAGCCTGACAGGATACAACAAAATATGGCCAAGGGATCCAAGAGGAGTCGGTGAAAGCCTCGAATTTGGCCACATTTGGCCCAAATTTCGACGTTTTGTATGGAAATTGAGCCAAAAACGGGGTTTTGTCGCCAAATCCGGTACTTGCCAGCCTCTCTGTTGAATGTCTTTGTCATTTTCGTGCTCAGCCTGACAGGATACAACAAAATATGGCCAAGGGATCCAAGAGGAGTTGGTGAAAGCCTCGAATTTGGCCACATTTGGCCCAATTTTCGACGTTTTGTATTGAAATTGAGCCAAAAACGGAGTTTTGTCGCCTAATCCGGTACTTGCCAGCCTCTCTGTTGATTGTCTTTGTCATTTTCGTGCTCAGCCTGATAGGTTACAACAGAAAATGTCCAAAGGCTCCAAGAAATCTCGGTGAAAGGCTCCAATTTGACGAAATAATCACAGAATTGACATTACAAGCAAATTCTAAGCATTTCTGTGCATTTGTCGCAAAATTCGGTACTTACCACTGAATTGCTTGATGCCCTTGGGCATTTTTTTGCTCAGCCTGACAGGACACAACAAAATATGGCCAAGGGATCCAAGAGGAGTCGGTGAAAGCCTCGAATTTGGCCACATTTGGCCCAAATTTCGACGTTTTGTATGGAAATTGAGCCAAAAACGGGGTTTTGTCGCCAAATCCGGTACTTGCCAGCCTCTCTGTTGAATGTCTTTGTCATTTTCGTGCTCAGCCTGACAAAATAACACAAAATATGGCCAAGGGATCCAAGAGGAGTCGGTGAAAGCCTCGAATTTGGCCACATTTGGCCCAAATTTCGACGTTTTGATTTTAAATTGAGCCAAAAACGGGGTTTTGTCGCCAAATCCGGTACTTGCCAGCCTCTCTGTTGATTGTCTTTGTCATTTTCGTGCTCAGCCTGATAGGTTACAAAAGAAAATGTCCAAAGGCTCCAAGAAATCTCGGTGAAAGGCTCCAATTTGACGAAATAATCACAGAATTGACATTACATGCAAATTCTTAGCATTTCTGTTCATTTGTCGCAAAATTCGGTACTTACCACTGAATTGCTTGATGCCCTTGGGCATTTTTTTGCTCAGCCTGACAGGATACAACAAAATATGGCCAAGGGATCCAAGAGGAGTCGGTGAAAGCCTCGAATTTGGCCACATTTGGCCCAAATTTCGACGTTTTGTATGGAAATTGAGCCAAAAACGGGGTTTTGTCGCCAAATCCGGTACTTGCCAGCCTCTCTGTTGAATGTCTTTGTCATTTTAGTGCTCAGCCTGACAGGATACAACAAAATATGGCCAAGGGATCCAAGAGGAGTCGGTGAAAGCCTCGAATTTGGCCACATTTGGCCCAAATTTCGACGTTTTGTATAGAAATTGAGCCAAAAACGGGGTTTTGTCGCCAAATCCGGTACTTGCCAGCCTCTCTGTTGATTGTCTTTGTCATTTTCGTGCTCAGCCTGATAGGTTACAACAGAAAATGTCCAAAGGCTCCAAGAAATCTCGGTGAAAGGCTCCAATTTGACGAAATAATCACAGAATTGAATTTTTAAGCAAATTCTAAGCATTTCTGTGCATTTGTCGCAAAATTCGGTACTTACCACTGAATTGCTTGATGCCCTTGGGCATTTTTTTGCTCAGCCTGACAGGATACAACAAAATATGGCCAAGGGATCCAAGAGGAGTCGGTGAAAGCCTCGAATTTGGCCACATTTGGCCCAAATTTCGACGTTTTGTATGGAAATTGAGCCAAAAACGGGGTTTTGTCGCCAAATCCGGTACTTGCCAGCCTCTCTGTTGAATGTCTTTGTCATTTTCGTGCTCAGCCTGACAGGATACAACAAAATATGGCCAAGGGATCCAAGAGGAGTCGGTGAAAGCCTCGAATTTGGCCACATTTGGCCCAAATTTCGACGTTTTGTATTGAAATTGAGCCAAAAACGGGGTTTTGTCGCCTAATCCGGTACTTGCCAGCCTCTCTGTTGATTGTCTTTGTCATTTTCGTGCTCAGCCTGATAGGTTACAACAGAAAATGTCCAAAGGCTCCAAGAAATCTCGGTGAAAGGCTCCAATTTGACGAAATAATCACAGAATTGACATTACAAGCAAATTCTAAGCATTTCTGTGCATTTGTCGCAAAATTCGGTACTTACCACTGAATTGCTTGATGCCCTTGCGCATTTTTTTGCTCAGCCTGACAGGATACAACAAAATATGGCCAAGGGATCCAAGAGGAGTCGGTGAAAGCCTCGAATTTGGCCACATTTGGCCCAAATTTCGACGTTTTGTATTGAAATTGAGCCAAAAACGGGGTTTTGTCGCCTAATCCGGTACTTGCCAGCCTCTCTGTTGATTGTCTTTGTCATTTTCGTGCTCAGCCTGATAGGTTACAACAGAAAATGTCCAAAGGCTCCAAGAAATCTTGGTGAAAGGCCCCAATTTGACGAAATAATCACAGAATTGACATTACAAGCAAATTCTAAGCATTTCTGTGCATTTGTCGCAAAATTCGGTACTTACCACTGATTTGCTTGATGCCCTTGGGCATTTTTTTGCTCAGCCTGACAGGACACAACAAAATATGGCCAAGGGATCCAAGAGGAGTCGGTGAAAGCCTCGAATTTGGCCACATTTGGCCCAAATTTCGACGTTTTGTATTGAAATTGAGCCAAAAACGGGGTTTTGTCGCCTAATCCGGTACTTGCCAGCCTCTCTGTTGATTGTCTTCGTCATTTTCGTGCTCAGCCTGATAGGTTACAACAGAAAATGTCCAAAGGCTCCAAGAAATCTCGGTGAAAGGCTCCAATTTGACGAAATAATCACAGAATTGACATTACAAGCAAATTCTAAGCATTTCTGTGCATTTGTCGCAAAATTCGGTACTTACCACTGAATTGCTTGATGCCCTTGGGCATTTTTTTGCTCAGCCTGACAGGATACAACAAAATATGGCCAAGGGATCCAAGAGGAAACGGTGAAAGCCTCGAATTTGGCCACATTTGGCCCAAATTTCGACGTTTTGTATGGAAATTGAGCCAAAAACGGGGTTTTGTCGCCAAATCCGGTACTTGCCAGCCTCTCTGTTGAATGTCTTTGTCATTTTCGTGCTCAGCCTGACAGGATACAACAAAATATGGCCAAGGGATCCAAGAGGAGTCGGTGAAAGCCTCGAATTTGGCCACATTTGGCCCAAATTTCGACGTTTTGTATTGAAATTGAGCCAAAAACGGGGTTTTGTCGCCAAATCCGGTACTTGCCAGCCTCTCTGTTGATTGTCTTTGTCATTTTCGTGCTCAGCCTGATAGGTTACAACAGAAAATGTCCAAAGGCTCCAGGAAATCTCGGTGAAAGGCTCCAATTTGACGAAATAATCACAGAATTGACATTACAAGCAAATTCTAAGCATTTCTGTGCATTTGTCGCAAAATTCGGTACTTACCACTGAATTGCTTAATGCCCTTGGGCATTTTTTTGCTCAGCCTGACAGGATACAACAAAATATGGCCAAGGGATCCAAGAGGAGTCGGTGAAAGCCTCGAATTTGGCCACATTTGGCCCAAATTTCGACGTTTTGTATGGAAATTGAGCCAAAAACGGGGTTTTGTCGCCAAATCCGGTACTTGCCAGCCTCTCTGTTGAATGTCTTTGTCATTTTCGTGCTCAGCCTGACAGGATACAACAAAATATGGCCAAGGGATCCAAGAGGAGTTGGTGAAAGCCTCGAATTTGGCCACATTTGGCCCAATTTTCGACGTTTTGTATTGAAATTGAGCCAAAAACGGAGTTTTGTCGCCTAATCCGGTACTTGCCAGCCTCTCTGTTGATTGTCTTTGTCATTTTCGTGCTCAGCCTGATAGGTTACAACAGAAAATGTCCAAAGGCTCCAAGAAATCTCGGTGAAAGGCTCCAATTTGACGAAATAATCACAGAATTGACATTACAAGCAAATTCTAAGCATTTCTGTGCATTTGTCGCAAAATTCGGTACTTACCACTGAATTGCTTGATGCCCTTGGGCATTTTTTTGCTCAGCCTGACAGGACACAACAAAATATGGCCAAGGGATCCAAGAGGAGTCGGTGAAAGCCTCGAATTTGGCCACATTTGGCCCAAATTTCGACGTTTTGTATGGAAATTGAGCCAAAAACGGGGTTTTGTCGCCAAATCCGGTACTTGCCAGCCTCTCTGTTGAATGTCTTTGTCATTTTCGTGCTCAGCCTGACAAAATAACACAAAATATGGCCAAGGGATCCAAGAGGAGTCGGTGAAAGCCTCGAATTTGGCCACATTTGGCCCAAATTTCGACGTTTTGATTTTAAATTGAGCCAAAAACGGGGTTTTGTCGCCAAATCCGGTACTTGCCAGCCTCTCTGTTGATTGTCTTTGTCATTTTCGTGCTCAGCCTGATAGGTTACAACAGAAAATGTCCAAAGGCTCCAAGAAATCTCGGTGAAAGGCTCCAATTTGACGAAATAATCACAGAATTGACATTACATGCAAATTCTAAGCATTTCTGTTCATTTGTCGCAAATTTCGGTACTTACCACTGAATTGCTTGATGCCCTTGGGCATTTTTTTGCTCAGCCTGACAGGATACAACAAAATATGGCCAAGGGATCCAAGAGGAGTCGGTGAAAGCCTCGAATTTGGCCACATTTGGCCCAAATTTCGACGTTTTGTATGGAAATTGAGCCAAAAACGGGGTTTTGTCGCCAAATCCGGTACTTGCCAGCCTCTCTGTTGATTGTCTTTGTCATTTTCGTGCTCAGCCTGATAGGTTACAACAGAAAATGTTCAAAGGCTCCAAGAAATCTCGGTGAAAGGCTCCAATTTGACGAAATAATCACAGAATTGACATTACAAGCAAATTCTAAGCATTTCTGTGCATTTGTCGCAAAATTCGGTACTTACCACTGAATTGCTTGATGCCCTTGGGCATTTTTTTGCTCAGCCTGACAGGATACAACAAAATATGGCCAAGGGATCCAAGAGGAGTCGGTGAAAGCCTCGAATTTGGCCACATTTGGCCCAAATTTCGACGTTTTGTATGGAAATTGAGCCAAAAACGGGGTTTTGTCGCCAAATCCGGTACTTGCCAGCCTCTCTGTTGAATGTCTTTGTCATTTTCGTGCTCAGCCTGACAGGATACAACAAAATATGGCCAAGGGATCCAAGAGGAGTCGGTGAAAGCCTCGAATTTGGCCACATTTGGCCCAAATTTCGACGTTTTGTATTGAAATTGAGCCAAAAACGGGGTTTTGTCGCCTAATCCGGTACTTGCCAGCCTCTCTGTTGATTGTCTTTGTCATTTTCGTGCTCAGCCTGATAGGTTACAACAGAAAATGTCCAAAGGCTCCAAGAAATCTCGGTGAAAGGCTCCAATTTGACGAAATAATCACAGAATTGACATTACAAGCAAATTCTAAGCATTTCTGTGCATTTGTCGCAAAATTCGGTACTTACCACTGAATTGCTTGATGCCCTTGGGCATTTTTTTGCTCAGCCTGACAGGATACAACAAAATATGGCCAAGGGATCCAAGAGGAGTCGGTGAAAGCCTCGAATTTGGCCACATTTGGCCCAAATTTCGACGTTTTGTATGGAAATTGAGCCAAAAACGGGAATTTGTCGCTAAATCCGGTACTTGCCAGCCTCTCTGTTGAATGTCTTTGTCATTTTCGTGCTCAGCCTGACAGGATACAACAAAATATGGCCAAGGGATCCAAGAGGAGTTGGTGAAAGCCTCGAATTTGGCCACATTTGGCCCAAATTTCGACGTTTTGTATTGAAATTGAGCCAAAAACGGGGTTTTGTCGCCTAATCCGGTACTTGCCAGCCTCTCTGTTGATTGTCTTTGTCATTTTCGTGCTCAGCCTGATAGGTTACAACAGAAAATGTCCAAAGGCTCCAAGAAATCTCGGTGAAAGGCTCCAATTTGACGAAATAATCACAGAATTGACATTACAAGCAAATTCTAAGCATTTCTTTGCATTTGTCGCAAAATTCGGTACTTACCACTGAATTGCTTGATGCCCTTGGGCATTTTTTTGCTCAGCCTGACAGGATACAACAAAATATGGCCAAAGGAAGAGGAGTCGGTGAAAGCCTCGAATTAGGCCACATTTGGCCCAAATTTCGACGTTTTGTATGGAAATTGAGCCAAAAACGGGGTTTTGTCGCCAAATCCGGTACTTGCCAGCCTCTCTGTTGAATGTCTTTGTCATTTTCTTGCTCAGCCTGACAGGATACAACAAAATATGGCCAAGAGATCCAAGAGGAGTCGGTGAAAGCCTCGAATTTGGCCACATTTGGCCCAAATTTCGACGTTTTGTATTGAAATTGAGCCAAAAACGGGGTTTTGTCGCCAAATCCGGTTTTTGCCAGCTTCTCTGTTGATTGTCTTTGTCATTTTCGTGCTCAGCCTGATAGGTTACAACAGAAAATGTCCAAAGGCTCCAAGAAATCTCGGTGAAAGGCTCCAATTTGACGAAATAATCACAGAATTGACATTACAAGCAAATTCTAAGCATTTCTGTGCATTTGTCGCAAAATTCGGTACTTACCACTGAATTGCTTGATGCCCTTGAGCATTTTTTTGCTCAGCCTGACAGGACACAACAAAATATGGCCAAGGGATCCAAGAGGAGTCGGTGAAAGCCTCGAATTTGGCCACATTTGGCCCAAATTTCGACGTTTTGTATTGAAATTGAGCCAAAAACGGGGTTTTGTCGCCAAATCCGGTACTTGCCAGCCTCTCTGTTGATTGTCTTTGTCATTTTCGTGCTCAGCCTGATAGGTTACAACAGAAAATGTCCAAAGGCTCCAAGAAATCTCGGTGAAAGGCTCCAATTTGACGAAATAATCACAGAATTGACATTACAAGCAAATTCTAAGCATTTCTGTGCATTTGTCGCAAAATTCGGTACTTACCACTGAATTGCTTGATGCCCTTGGGCATTTTTTTGCTCAGCCTGACAGGACACAACAAAATATGGCCAAGGGATCCAAGAGGAGTCGGTGAAAGCCTCGAATTTGGCCACATTTGGCCCAAATTTCGACGTTTTGTATTGAAATTGAGCCAAAAACGGGGTTTTGTCGCCAAATCCGGTACTTGCCAGCCTCTCTGTTGATTGTCTTTGTCATTTTCGTGCTCAGCCTGATAGGTTACAACAGAAAATGTTCAAAGGCTCCAAGAAATCTCGGTGAAAGGCTCCAATTTGACGAAATAATCACAGAATTGACATTACAAGCAAATTCTAAGCATTTCTGTGCATTTGTCGCAAAATTCGGTACTTACCACTGAATTGCTTGATGCCCTTGGGCATTTTTTTGCTCAGCCTGACAAGATACAACAAAATATGGCCAAGGGATCCAAGTGGAGTCGGTGAAAGCCTCGAATTTGGCCACATTTGGCCCAAATTTCGACGTTTTGTATGGAAATTGAGCCAAAAACGGGGTTTTGTCGCCAAATCCGGTACTTGCCAGCCTCTCTGTTGAATGTCTTTGTCATTTTCGTGCTCAGCCTGACAGGATACAACAAAATATGGCCAAGGGATCCAAGAGGAGTCGGTGAAAGCCTCGAATTTGGCCACATTTGGCCCAAATTTCGACGTTTTGTATTGAAATTGAGCCAAAAACGGGGTTTTGTCGCCTAATCCGGTACTTGCCAGCCTCTCTGTTGATTGTCTTTGTCATTTTCGTGCTCAGCCTGATAGGTTACAACAGAAAATGTCCAAAGGCTCCAAGAAATCTCGGTGAAAGGCTCCAATTTGACGAAATAATCACAGAATTGACATTACAAGCAAATTCTAAGCATTTCTGTGCATTTGTCGCAAAATTCGGTACTTACCACTGAATTGCTTGATGCCCTTGGGCATTTTTTTGCTCAGCCTGACAGGATACAACAAAATATGGCCAAGGGATCCAAGAGGAGTCGGTGAAAGCCTCGAATTTGGCCACAATTGGCCCAAATTTCGACGTTTTGTATGGAAATTGAGCCAAAAACGGGGTTTTGTCGCCAAATCCGGTACTTGCCAGCCTCTCTGTTGAATGTCTTTGTCATTTTCGTGCTCAGCCTGACAGGATACAACAAAATATGGCCAAGGGATCCAAGAGGAGTCGGTGAAAGCCTCGAATTTGGCCACATTTGGCCCAAATTTCGACGTTTTGTATTGAAATTGAGCCAAAAACGGGGTTTTGTCGCCAAATCCGGTACTTGCCAGCCTCTCTGTTGATTGTCTTTGTCATTTTCGTGCTCAGCCTGATAGGTTACAACAGAAAATGTCCAAAGGCTCCAAGAAATCTCGGTGAAAGGCTCCAATTTGACGAAATAATCACAGAATTGACATTACAAGCAAATTCTAAGCATTTCTGTGCATTTGTCGCAAAATTCGGTACTTACCACTGAATTGCTTAATGCCCTTGGGCATTTTTTTGCTCAGCCTGACAGGATACAACAAAATATGGCCAAGGGATCCAAGAGGAGTCGGTGAAAGCCTCGAATTTGGCCACATTTGGCCCAAATTTCGACGTTTTGTATTGAAATTGAGCCAAAAACGGGGTTTTGTCGCCAAATCCGGTACTTGCCAGCCTCTCTGTTGATTGTCTTTGTCATTTTCGTGCTCAGCCTGATAGGTTACAACAGAAAATGTCCAAAGGCTCCAAGAAATCTCGGTGAAAGGCTCCAATTTGACGAAATAATCACAGAATTGACATTACAAGCAAATTCTAAGCATTTCTGTGCATTTGTCGCAAAATTCGGTACTTACCACTGAATTGCTTGATGCCCTTGGGCATTTTTTTGCTCAGCCTGACAGGATACAACAAAATATGGCCAAGGGATCCAAGAGGAGTCGGTGAAAGCTTCGAATTTGGCCACATTTGGCCCAAATTTCGACGTTTTGTATGGAAATTGAGCCAAAAACGGGGTTTTGTCGCCAAATCCGGTACTTGCCAGCCTCTCTGTTGAATGTCTTTGTCATTTTCGTGCTCAGCCTGACAGGATACAACAAAATATGGCCAAGGGATCCAAGAGGAGTCGGTGAAAGCCTCGAATTTGGCCACATTTGGCCCAAATTTCGACGTTTTGTATTGAAATTGAGCCAAAAACGGGGTTTTGTCGCCAAATCCGGTACTTGCCAGCTTCTCTGTTGATTGTCTTTGTCATTTTCGTGCTCAGCCTGATAGGTTACAACAGAAAATGTCCAAAGGCTTCAAGAAATCTCGGTGAAAGGCTCCAATTTGACGAAATAATCACAGAATTGACATTACAAGCAAATTCTAAGCATTTCTGTGCATTTGTCGCAAAATTCGGTACTTACCACTGAATTGCTTGATGCCCTTGGGCATTTTTTTGCTCAGCCTGACAGGATACAACAAAATATGGCCAAGGGATCCAAGAGGAGTCGGTGAAAGCCTCGAATTTGGCCACATTTGGCCCAAATTTCGACGTTTTGTATGGAAATTGAGCCAAAAACGGGGTTTTGTCGCCAAATCCGGTACTTGCCAGCCTCTCTGTTGAATGTCTTTGTCATTTTCGTGCTCAGCCTGACAGGATACAACAAAATATGGCCAAGGGATCCAAGAGGAGTCGGTGAAAGCCTCGAATTTGGCCACATTTGGCCCAAATTTCGACGTTTTGTATTGAAATTGAGCCAAAAACTGGGTTTTGTCGCCAAATCCGGTACTTGCCAGCCTCTCTGTTGAATGTCTTTGTCATTTTCGTGCTCAGCCTGACAGGATACAACAAAATATGGCCAAGGGATCCAAGAGGAGTCGGTGAAAGCCTCGAATTTGGCCACATTTGGCCCAAATTTCGACGTTTTGTATTGAAATTGAGCCAAAAACGGGGTTTTGTCGCCTAATCCGGTACTTGCCAGCCTCTCTGTTGATTGTCTTTGTCATTTTCGTGCTCAGCCTGATAGGTTACAACAGAAAATGTCCAAAGGCTCCAAGAAATCTCGGTGAAAGGCTCCAATTTGACGAAATAATCACAGAATTGACATTACAAGCAAATTCTAAGCATTTCTGTGCATTTGTCGCAAAATTCGGTACTTACCACTGAATTGCTTGATGCCCTTGGGCATTTTTTTGCTCAGCCTGACAGGATACAACAAAATATGGCCAAGGGATCCAAGAGGAGTCGGTGAAAGCCTCGAATTTGGCCACATTTGGCCCAAATTTCGACGTTTTGTATGGAAATTGAGCCAAAAACGGGGTTTTGTCGCCAATTCCGGTACTTGCCAGCCTCTCTGTTGAATGTCTTTGTCATTTTCGTGCTCAGCCTGACAGGATACAACAAAATATGGCCAAGGGATCCAAGAGGAGTCGGTGAAAGCCTCGAATTTGGCCACATTTGGCCCAAATTTCGACGTTTTGTATTGAAATTGAGCCAAAAACGGGGTTTTGTCGCCAAATCCGGTACTTGCCAGCTTCTCTGTTGATTGTCTTTGTCATATTCGTGCTCAGCCTGATAGGTTACAACAGAAAATGTCCAAAGGCTTCAAGAAATCTCGGTGAAAGGCTCCAATTTGACGAAATAATCACAGAATTGACATTACAAGCAAATTCTAAGCATTTCTGTGCATTTGTCGCAAAATTCGGTACTTACCACTGAATTGCTTGATGCCCTTGGGCATTTTTTTGCTCAGCCTGACAGGATACAACAAAATATGGCCAAGGGATCCAAGAGGAGTCGGTGAAAGCCTCGAATTTGGCCACATTTGGCCCAAATTTCGACGTTTTGTATGGAAATTGAGCCAAAAACGGGGTTTTGTCGCCAAATCCGGTACTTGCCAGCCTCTCTGTTGAATGTCTTTGTCATTTTCGTGCTCAGCCTGACAGGATACAACAAAATATGGCCAAGGGATCCAAGAGGAGTCGGTGAAAGCCTCGAATTTGGCCACATTTGGCCCAAATTTCGACGTTTTGTATTGAAATTGAGCCAAAAACTGGGTTTTGTCGCCAAATCCGGTACTTGCCAGCCTCTCTGTTGAATGTCTTTGTCATTTTCGTGCTCAGCCTGACAGGATACAACAAAATATGGCCAAGGGATCCAAGAGGAGTCGGTGAAAGCCTCGAATTTGGCCACATTTGGCCCAAATTTCGACGTTTTGTATTGAAATTGAGCCAAAAACGGGGTTTTGTCGCCAAATCCGGTACTTGCCAGCCTCTCTGTTGATTGTCTTTGTCATTTTCGTGCTCAGCCTGATAGGTTACAACAGAAAATGTCCAAAGGCTCCAAGAAATCTCGGTGAAAGGCACCAATTTGACGAAATAATCACAGAATTGACATTACAAGCAAATACTAAGCATTTCTGTGCATTTGTCGCAAAATTCGGTACTTACCACTGAATTGCTTGATGCCCTTGGGCATTTTTTTGCTCAGCCTGACAGGATACAACAAAATATGGCCAAGGGATCCAAGAGGAGTCGGTGAAAGCCTCGAATTTGGCCACATTTGGCCCAAATTTCGACGTTTTGTATGGAAATTGAGCCAAAAACGGGGTTTTGTCGCCAATTCCGGTACTTGCCAGCCTCTCTGTTGAATGTCTTTGTCATTTTCGTGCTCAGCCTGACAGGATACAACAAAATATGGCCAAGGGATCCAAGAGGAGTCGGTGAAAGCCTCGAATTTGGCCACATTTGGCCCAAATTTCGACGTTTTGTATTGAAATTGAGCCAAAAACGGGGTTTTGTCGCCAAATCCGGTACTTGCCAGCTTCTCTGTTGATTGTCTTTGTCATTTTCGTGCTCAGCCTGATAGGTTACAACAGAAAATGTCCAAAGGCTTCAAGAAATCTCGGTGAAAGGCTCCAATTTGACGAAATAATCACAGAATTGACATTACAAGCAAATTCTAAGCATTTCTGTGCATTTGTCGCAAAATTCGGTACTTACCACTGAATTGCTTGATGCCCTTGGGCATTTTTTTGCTCAGCCTGACAGGACACAACAAAATATGGCCAAGGGATCCAAGAGGAGTCGGTGAAAGCCTCGAATTTGGCCACATTTGGCCCAATTTTCGACGTTTTGTATTGAAATTGAGCCAAAAACGGGGTTTTGTCGCCAAATCCGGTACTTGCCAGCCTCTCTGTTGATTGTCTTTGTCATTTTCGTGCTCAGCCTGATAGGTTACAACAGAAAATGTCCAAAGGCTCCAAGAAATCTCGGTGAAAGGCTCCAATTTGACGAAATAATCACAGAATTGACATTACAAGCAAATTCTAAGCATTTCTGTGCATTTGTCGCAAAATTCGGTACTTATCACTGAATTGCTTGATGCCCTTGGGCATTTTTTTGCTCAGCCTGACAGGATACAACAAAATATGGCCAAGGGATCCAAGAGGAGTCGGTGAAAGCCTCGAATTTGGCCACATTTGGCCCAAATTTCGACGTTTTGTATGGAAATTGAGCCAAAAACGGGGTTTTGTCGCCAAATCCGGTACTTGCCAGCCTCTCTGTTGAATGTCTTTGTCATTTTCGTGCTCAGCCTGACAGGATACAACAAAATATGGCCAAGGGATCCAAGAGGAGTTGGTGAAAGCCTCGAATTTGGCCACATTTGGCCCAAATTTCGACGTTTTGTATTGAAATTGAGCCAAAAACGGGGTTTTGTCGCCAAATCCGGTACTTGCCAGCCTCTCTGTTGATTGTCTTTGTCATTTTCGTGCTCAGCCTGATAGGTTACAACAGAAAATGTCCAAAGGCTCCAAGAAATCTAGGTGAAAGGCTCCAATTTGACGAAATAATCACAGAATTGACATTACAAGCAAATTCTAAGCATTTCTGTGCATTTGTCGCAAAATTCGGTACTTACCACTGAATTGCTTGATGCCCTTGGGCATTTTTTTGCTCAGCCTGACAGGACACAACAAAATATGGCCAAGGGATCCAAGAGGAGTCGGTGAAAGCCTCGAATTTGGCCACATTTGGCCCAAATTTCGACGTTTTGTATTGAAATTGAGCCAAAAACGGGGTTTTGTCGCCTAATCCGGTACTTGCCAGCCTCTCTGTTGAATGTCTTTGTCATTTTCGTGCTCAGCCTGATAGGTTACAACAGAAAATGTCCAAAGGCTCCAAGAAATCTCGGTGAAAGGCTCCAATTTGACGAAATAATCACAGAATTGACATTACAAGCAAATTCTAAGCATTTCTGTGCATTTGTCGCAAAATTCGGTACTTACCACTGAATTGCTTGATGCCCTTGGGCATTTTTTTGCTCAGCCTGACAGGATACAACAAAATATGGCCAAGGGATCCAAGAGGAGTCGGTGAAAGCCTCGAATTTGGCCACATTTGGCCCAAATTTCGACGTTTTGTATTGAAATTGAGCCAAAAACGGGGTTTTGTCGCCAAATCCGGTACTTGCCAGCCTCTCTGTTGAATGTCTTTGTCATTTTCGTGCTCAGCCTGATAGGTTACAACAGAAAATGTCCAAAGGCTCCAAGAAATCTCGGTGAAAGGCTCCAATTTGACGAAATAATCACAGAATTGACATTACAAGCAAATTCTAAGCATTTCTGTGCATTTGTCGCAAAATTCGGTACTTACCACTGAATTGCTTGATGCCCTTGGGCATTTTTTTGCTCAGCCTGACAGGACACAACAAAATATGGCCAAGGGATCCAAGAGGAGTCGGTGAAAGCCTCGAATTTGGCCACATTTGGCCCAAATTTCGACGTTTTGTATTGAAATTGAGCCAAAAACGGGGTTTTGTCGCCAAATCCGGTACTTGCCAGCCTCTCTGTTGATTGTCTTTGTCATTTTCGTGCTCAGCCTGATAGGTTACAACAGAAAATGTCCAAAGGCTCCAAGAAATCTCGGTGAAAGGCTCCAATTTGACGAAATAATCACAGAATTGACATTACAAGCAAATTCTAAGCATTTCTGTGCATTTGTCGCAAAATTCGGTACTTACCACTGAATTGCTTGATGCCCTTGGGCATTTTTTTGCTCAGCCTGACAGGATACAACAAAATATGGCCAAGGGATCCAAGAGGAGTCGGTGAAAGCCTCGAATTTGGCCACATTTGGCCCAAATTTCGACGTTTTGTATGGAAATTGAGCCAAAAACGGGGTTTTGTCGCCAAATCCGGTACTTGCCAGCCTCTCTGTTGAATGTCTTTGTCATTTTCGTGCTCAGCCTGACAGGATACAACAAAATATGGCCAAGGGATCCAAGAGGAGTCGGTGAAAGCCTCGAATTTGGCCACATTTGGCCCAAATTTCGACGTTTTGTATTGAAATTGAGCCAAAAACGGGGTTTTGTCGCCTAATCCGGTACTTGCCAGCCTCTCTGTTGATTGTCTTTGTCATTTTCGTGCTCAGCCTGATAGGTTACAACAGAAAATGTCCAAAGGCTCCAAGAAATCTCGGTGAAAGGCTCCAATTTGACGAAATAATCACAGAATTGACATTACAAGCAAATTCTAAGCATTTCTGTGCATTTGTCGCAAAATTCGGTACTTACCACTGAATTGCTTGATGCCCTTGGGCATTTTTTTGCTCAGCCTGACAGGACACAACAAAATATGGCCAAGGGATCCAAGAGGAGTCGGTGAAAGCCTCGAATTTGGCCACATTTGGCCCAAATTTCGACGTTTTGTATTGAAATTGAGCCAAAAACGGGGTTTTGTCGCCAAATCCGGTACTTGCCAGCCTCTCTGTTGATTGTCTTTGTCATTTTCGTGCTCAGCCTGATAGGTTACAACAGAAAATGTCCAAAGGCTCCAAGAAATCTCGGTGAAAGGCTCCAATTTGACGAAATAATCACAGAATTGACATTACAAGCAAATTCTAAGCATTTCTGTGCATTTGTCGCAAAATTCGGTACTTACCACTGAATTGCTTGATGCCCTTGGGCATTTTTTTGCTCAGCCTGACAGGATACAACAAAATATGGCCAAGGGATCCAAGAGGAGTCGGTGAAAGCATCGAATTTGGCCACATTTGGCCCAAATTTCGACGTTTTGTATGGAAATTGAGCCAAAAACGGGGTTTTGTCGCCAAATCCGGTACTTGCCAGCCTCTCTGTTGAATGTCTTTGTCATTTTCGTGCTCAGCCTGACAGGATACAACAAAATATGGCCAAGGGATCCAAGAGGAGTCGGTGAAAGCCTCGAATTTGGCCACATTTGGCCCAAATTTCGACGTTTTGTATTGAAATTGAGCCAAAAACGGGGTTTTGTCGCCTAATCCGGTACTTGCCAGCCTCTCTGTTGATTGTCTTTGTCATTTTCGTGCTCAGCCTGATAGGTTACAACAGAAAATGTCCAAAGGCTCCAAGAAATCTCGGTGAAAGGCTCCAATTTGACGAAATAATCACAGAATTGACATTACAAGCAAATTCTAAGCATTTCTGTGCATTTGTCGCAAAATTCGGTACTTACCACTGAATTGCTTGATGCCCTTGGGCATTTTTTTGCTCAGCCTGACAGGACACAACAAAATATGGCTAAGGGATCCAAGAGGAGTCGGTGAAAGCCTCGAATTTGGCCACATTTGGCCCAAATTTCGACGTTTTGTATTGAAATTGAGCCAAAAACGGGGTTTTGTCGCCAAATCCGGTACTTGCCAGCCTCTCTGTTGATTGTCTTTGTCATTTTCGTGCTCAGCCTGATAGGTTACAACAGAAAATGTCCAAAGGCTCCAAGAAATCTCGGTGAAAGGCTCCAATTTGACGAAATAATCACAGAATTGACATTACAAGCAAATTCTAAGCATTTCTGTGCATTTGTCGCAAAATTCGGTACTTACCACTGAATTGCTTAATGCCCTTGGGCATTTTTTTGCTCAGCCTGACAGGATACAACAAAATATGGCCAAGGGATCCAAGAGGAGTCGGTGAAAGCCTCGAATTTGGCCACATTTGGCCCAAATTTCGACGTTTTGTATGGAAATTGAGCCAAAAACGGGGTTTTGTCGCCAAATCCGGTACTTGCCAGCCTCTCTGTTGAATGTCTTTGTCATTTTCGTGCTCAGCCTGACAGGATACAACAAAATATGGCCAAGGGATCCAAGAGGAGTCGGTGAAAGCCTCGAATTTGGCCACATTTGGCCCAAATTTCGACGTTTTGTATTGAAATTGAGCCAAAAACGGGGTTTTGTCGCCAAATCCGGTACTTGCCAGCCTCTCTGTTGATTGTCTTTGTCATTTTCGTGCTCAGCCTGATAGGTTACAACAGAAAATGTCCAAAGGCTCCAAGAAATCTCGGTGAAAGGCTCCAATTTGACCAAATAATCACAGAATTGACATTACAAGCAAATTCTAAGCATTTCTGTGCATTTGTCGCAAAATTCGGTACTTACCACTGAATTGCGTAATGCCCTTGGGCATTTTTTTGCTCAGCCTGACAGGATACAACAAAATATGGCCAAGGGATCCAAGAGGAGTCGGTGAAAGCCTCGAATTTGGCCACATTTGGCCCAAATTTCGACGTTTTGTATTGAAATTGAGCCAAAAACGGGGTTTTGTCGCCAAATCCGGTACTTGCCAGCCTCTCTGATGATTGTCTTTGTCATTTTCGTGCTCAGCCTGATAGGTTACAACAGAAAATGTCCAAAGGCTCCAAGAAATCTCGGTGAAAGGCTCCAATTTGACGAAATAATCACAGAATTGACATTACAAGCAAATTCTAAGCATTTCTGTGCATTTGTCGCAAAATTCGGTACTTACCACTGAATTGCTTGATGCCCTTGGGCATTTTTTTGCTCAGCCTGACAGGATACAACAAAATATGGCCAAGGGATCCAAGAGGAGTCGGTGAAAGCCTCGAATTTGGCCACATTTGGCCCAAATTTCGACGTTTTGTATGGAAATTGAGCCAAAAACGGGGTTTTGTCGCTAAATCCGGTACTTGCCAGCCTCTCTGTTGAATGTCTTTGTCATTTTCGTGCTCAGCCTGACAGGATACAACAAAATATGGCCAAGGGATCCAAGAGGAGTCGGTGAAAGCCTCGAATTTGGCCACATTTGGCCCAAATTTCGACGTTTTGTATTAAAATTGAGCCAAAAACGGGGTTTTGTCGCCAAATCCGGTACTTGCCAGCCTCTCTGTTGATTGTCTTTGTCATTTTCGTGCTCAGCTTGATAGGTTACAACAGAAAATGTCCAAAGGCTCCAAGAAATCTCGGTGAAAGGCTCCAATTTGACGAAATAATCACAGAATTGACATTACAAGCAAATTCTAAGCATTTCTGTGCATTTGTCGCAAAATTCGGTACTTACCACTAAATTGCTTGATGCCCTGGAACATTTTTTTGCTCAGCCTGACAGGATACAACAAAATATGGCCAAGGGATCCAAGAGGAGTCGGTGAAAGCATCGAATTTGGCCACATTTGGCCCAAATTTCGACGTTTTGTATGGAAATTGAGCCAAAAACGGGGTTTTGTCGCCAAATCCGGTACTTGCCAGCCTCTCTGTTGAATGTCTTTGTCATTTTCGTGCTCAGCCTGACAGGATACAACAAAATATGGCCAAGGGATCCAAGAGGAGTCGGTGAAAGCCTCGAATTTGGCCACATTTGGCCCAAATTTCGACGTTTTGTATTGAAATTGAGCCAAAAACGGGGTTTTGTCGCCAAATCCGGTACTTGCCAGCCTCTCTGTTGATTGTCTTTGTCATTTTCGTGCTCAGCCTGATAGGTTACAACAGAAAATGTCCAAAGGCTCCAAGAAATCTCGGTGAAAGGCTCCAATTTGACGAAATAATCACAGAATTGACATTACAAGCAAATTCTAAGCATTTCTGTGCATTTGTCGCAAAATTCGGTACTTACCACTAAATTGCTTGATGCCCTTGGGCATTTTTTTGCTCAGCCTGACAGGATACAACAAAATATGGCCAAGGGATCCAATAGGAGTCGGTGAAAGCCTCGAATTTGGCCACATTTGGCCCAAATTTCGACGTTTTGTATGGAAATTGAGCCCAAAACGGGGTTTTGTCGCCAAATCCGGTACTTGCCAGCCTCTCTGTTGAATGTCTTTGTCATTTTCGTGCTCAGCCTGACAGGATACAACAAAATATGGCCAAGGGATCCAAGAGGAGTCGGTGAAAGCCTCGAATTTGGCCACATTTGGCCCAAATTTCGACGTTTTGTATTGAAATTGAGCCAAAAACGGGGTTTTGTCGCCAAATCCGGTACTTGCCAGCCTCTCTGTTGATTGTCTTTGTCATTTTCGTGCTCAGCCTGATAGGTTACAACAGAAAATGTCCAAAGGCTCCAAGAAATCTCGGTGAAAGGCTCCAATTTGACGAAATAATCACAGAATTGACATTACAAGCAAATTCTAAGCATTTCTGTGCATTTGTCGCAAAATTCGGTACTTACCACTGAATTGCTTGATGCCCTTGGGCATTTTTTTGCTCAGCCTGACAGGATACAACAAAATATGGCCAAGGGATCCAAGAGGAGTCGGTGAAAGCTTCGAATTTGGCCACATTTGGCCCAAATTTCGATGTTTTGTATGGAAATTGAGCCAAAAACGGGGTTTTGTCGCCAAATCCGGTACTTGCCAGCCTCTCTGTTGAATGTCTTTGTCATTTTCGTGCTCAGCCTGACAGGATACAACAAAATATGCCCAAGGGATCCAAGAGGAGTCGGTGAAAGCCTCGAATTTGGCCACATTTGGCCCAAATTTCGACGTTTTGTATTGAAATTGAGCCAAAAACGGGGTTTTGTCGCCAAATCCGGTACTTGCCAGCCTCTCTGTTGATTGTCTTTGTCATTTTCGTGCTCAGTCTGATAGGTTACAACAGAAAATGTCCAAAGGCTCCAAGAAATCTCGGTGAAAGGCTCCAATTTGACGAAATAATCACAGAATTGACATTACAAGCAAATTCTAAGCATTTCTGTGCATTTGTCGCAAAATTCGGTACTTACCACTGAATTGCTTGATGCCCTTGGGCATTTTTTTGCTCAGCCTGACAGGACACAACAAAATATGGCCAAGGGATCCAAGAGGAGTCGGTGAAAGCCTCGAATTTGGCCACATTTGGCCCAAATTTCGACGTTTTGTATTGAAATTGAGCCAAAAACGGGGTTTTGTCGCCAAATCCGGTACTTGCCAGCCTCTCTGTTGATTGTCTTTGTCATTTTCGTGCTCAGCCTGATAGGTTACAACAGAAAATGTCCAAAGGCTCCAAGAAATCTCGGTGAAAGGCTCCAATTTGACGAAATAATCACAGAATTGACATTACAAGCAAATTCTAAGCATTTCTGTGCATTTATCGCAAAATTCGGTACTTACCACTGAATTGCTTGATGCCCTTGGGCATTTTTTTGCTCAGCCTGACAGGATACAACAAAATATGGCCAAGGGATCCAAGAGGAGTCGGTGAAAGCCTCGAATTCGGCCACATTTGGCCCAAATTTCGACGTTTTGTATTGAAATTGAGCCAAAAACGGGGTTTTGTCGCCAAATCCGGTACTTGCCAGCTTCTCTGTTGATTGTCTTTGTCATTTTCGTGCTCAGCCTGATAGGTTACAACAGAAAATGTCCAAAGGCTCCAAGAAATCTCGGTGAAAGGCTCCAATTTGACGAAATAATCACAGAATTGACATTACAAGCATATTCTAAGCATTTCTGTGCATTTGTCGCAAAATTCGGTACTTACCACTGAATTGCTTGATGCCCTTGGGCATTTTTTTGCTCAGCCTGACAGGATACAACAAAATATGGCCAGGGGATCCAAGAGGAGTCGGTGAAAGCCTCGAATTTGGCCACATTTGGCCCAAATTTCGACGTTTTGTATGGAAATTGAGCCAAAAACGGGGTTTTGTCGCCAAATCCGGTACTTGCCAGCCTCTCTGTTGAATGTCTTTGTCATTTTCGTGCTCAGCCTGACAGGATACAACAAAATATGGCCAAGGGATCCAAGAGGAGTCGGTGAAAGCCTCGAATTTGGCCACATTTGGCCCAAATTTCGACGTTTTGTATTGAAATTGAGCCAAAAACGGGGTTTTGTCGCCAAATCCGGTACTTGCCAGCCTCTCTGTTGATTGTCTTTGTCATTTTCGTGCTCAGCCTGATAGGTTACAACAGAAAATGTCCAAAGGCTCCAAGAAATCTCGGTGAAAGGCTCCAATTTGACGAAATAATCACAGAATTGACATTACAAGCAAATTCTAAGCATTTCTGTGCATTTGTCGCAAAATTCGGTACTTTCCACTGAATTGCTTGATGCCCTTGGGCATTTTTTTGCTCAGCCTGACAGGATACAACAAAATATGGCCAAGGGATCCAAGAGGAGTCGGTGAAAGCCTCGAATTTGGCCACATTTGGCCCAAATTTCGACGTTTTGTATGGAAATTGAGCCAAAAACGGGGTTTTGTCGCCAAATCCGGTACTTGCCAGCCTCTCTGTTGATTGTCTTTGTCATTTTCGTTCTCAGCCTGACAGGATACAACAAAATATGGCCAAGGGATCCAAGAGGAGTCGGTGAAAGCCTCGAATTTGGCCACATTTGGCCCAAATTTCGACGTTTTGTATTGAAATTGAGCCAAAAACGGGGTTTTGTCGCCAAATCCGGTACTTGCCAGCTTCTCTGTTGATTGTCTTTGTCATTTTCGTGCTCAGCCTGATAGGTTACAACAGAAAATGTCCAAAGGCTCCAAGAAATCTCGGTGAAAGGCTCCAATTTGACCAAATAATCACAGAATTGACATTACAAGCAAATTCTAAGCATTTCTGTGCATTTGTCGCAAAATTCGGTACTTACCACTGAATTGCTTGATGCCCTTGGGCATTTTTTTGCTCAGCCTGACAGGACACAACAAAATATGGCCAAGGGATCCAAGAGGAGTCGGTGAAAGCCTCGAATTTGGCCACATTTGGCCCAAATTTCGACGTTTTGTATTGAAATTGAGCCAAAAACGGGGTTTTGTCGCCTAATCCGGTACTTGCCAGCCTCTCTGTTGATTGTCTTTGTCATTTTCGTGCTCAGCCTGATAGGTTACAACAGAAAATGTCCAAAGGCTCCAAGAAATCTCGGTGAAAGGCTCCAATTTGACGAAATAATCACAGAATTGACATTACAAGCAAATTCTAAGCATTTCTGTGCGTTTGTCGCAAAATTCGGTACTTACCACTGAATTGCTTGATGCTCTTGGGCATTTTTTTGCTCAGCCTGACAGGATACAACAAAATATGGCCAAGGGATCCAAGAGGAGTCGGTGAAAGCCTCGAATTTGGCCACATTTGGCCCAAATTTCGACGTTTTGTATGGAAATTGAGCCAAAAACGGGGTTTTGTCGCCAAATCCGGTACTTGCCAGCCTCTCTGTTGAATGTCTTTGTCATTTTCGTGCTCAGCCTGACAGGATACAACAAAATATGGCCAAGGGATCCAAGAGGAGTCGGTGAAAGCCTCGAAATTGGCCACATTTGGCCCAAATTTCGACGTTTTGTATTGAAATTGAGCCAAAAACGGGGTTTTGTCGCCAAATCCGGTACTTGCCAGCCTCTCTGTTGATTGTCTTTGTCATTTTCGTGCTCAGCCTGATAGGTTACAACAGAAAATGTCCAAAGGCTCCAAGAAATCTCGGTGAAAGGCTCCAATTTGACGAAATAATCACAGAATTGACATTACAAGCAAATTCTAAGCATTTCTGTGCATCTGTCGCAAAATTCGGTACTTACCACTGAATTGCTTGATGCCCTTGGGCATTTTTTTGCTCAGCCTGACAGGACACAACAAAATATGGCCAAGGGATCCAAGAGGAGTCGGTGAAAGCCTCGAATTTGGCCACATTTGGCCCAAATTTCGACGTTTTGTATTGAAATTGAGCCAAAAACGGGGTTTTGTCGCCTAATCCGGTACTTGCCAGCCTCTCTGTTGATTGTCTTTGTCATTTTCGTGCTCAGCCTGATAGGTTACAACAGAAAATGTCCAAAGGCTCCATGAAATCTCGGTGAAAGGCTCCAATTTGACGAAATAATCACAGAATTGAACTTACAAGCAAATTCTAAGCATTTTTGTGCATTTGTCGCAAAATTCGGTACTTACCACTGAATTGCTTGATGCCCTTGGGCATTTTTTTGCTCAGCCTGACAGGATACAACAAAATATGGCCAAGGGATCCAAGAGGAGTCGGTGAAAGCCTCGAATTTGGCCACATTTGGCCCAAATTTCGACGTTTTGTATGGAAATTGAGCCAAAAACGGGGTTTTGTCGCCAAATCCGGTACTTGCCAGCCTCTCTGTTGAATGTCTTTGTCATTTTCGTGCTCAGCCTGACAGGATACAACAAAATATGGCCAAGGGATCCAAGAGGAGTTGGTGAAAGCCTCGAATTTGGCCACATTTGGCCCAAATTTCGACGTTTTGTATTGAAATTGAGCCAAAAACGGGGTTTTGTCGCCAAATCCGGTACTTGCCAGCCTCTCTGTTGATTGTCTTTGTCATTTTCGTGCTCAGCCTGATAGGTTACAACAGAAAATGTCCAAAGGCTCCAAGAAATCTCGGTGAAAGGCTCCAATTTGACGAAATAATCACAGAATTGACATTACAAGCAAATTCTAAGCATTTCTGTGCATTTGTCGCAAAATTCGGTACTTACCACTGAATTGCTTGATGCCCTTGGGCATTTTTTTGCTCAGCCTGACAGGATACAACAAAATATGGCCAAGGGATCCAAGAGGAGTCGGTGAAAGCCTCGAATTTGGCCACATTTGGCCCAAATTTCGACGTTTTGTATTGAAATTGAGCCAAAAACGGGGTTTTGTCGCCAAATCCGGTACTTGCCAGCCTCTCTGTTGATTGTCTTTGTCATTTTCGTGCTCAGCCTGATAGGTTACAACAGAAAATGTCCAAAGGCTCCAAGAAATCTCGGTGAAAGGCTCCAATTTGACGAAATAATCACAGAATTGACATTACAAGCAAATTCAAAGCATTTCTGTGCATTTGTCGCAAAATTCGGTACTTACCACTGAATTGCTTGATGCCCTTGGGCATTTTTTTGCTCAGCCTGACAGGATACAACAAAATATGGCCAAGGGATCCAAGAGGAGTCGGTGAAAGCCTCGAATTTGGCCACATTTGGCCCAAATTTCGACGTTTTGTATGGAAATTGAGCCAAAAACGGGGTTTTGTCGCCAAATCCGGTACTTGCCAGCCTCTCTGTTGAATGTCTTTGTCATTTTCGTGCTCAGCCTGACAGGATACAACAAAATATGGCCAATGGATCCAAGAGGAGTCGGTGAAAGCCTCGAATTTGGCCACATTTGGCCCAAATTTCGACGTTTTGTATTGAAATTGAGCCAAAAACGGGGTTTTGTCGCCAAATCCGGTACTTGCCAGCCTCTCTGTTGATTGTCTTTGTCATTTTCGTGCTCAGCCTGATAGGTTACAACAGAAAATGTCCAAAGGCTCCAAGAAATCTCGGTGAAAGGCTCCAATTTGACGAAATAATCACAGAATTGACATTACAAGCAAATTCTAAGCATTTCTGTGCATTTGTCGCAAAATTCGGTACTTACCACTGAATTGCTTGATGCCCTTGGGCATTTTTTTGCTCAGCCTGACAAGATACAACAAAATATGGCCAAGGGATCCAAGAGGAGTCGGTGAAAGCCTCGAATTTGGCCACATTTGGCCCAAATTTCGACGTTTTGTATGGAAATTGAGCCAAAAACGGGGTTTTGTCGCCAAATCCGGTACTTGCCAGCCTCTCTGTTGAATGTCTTTGTCATTTTCGTGCTCAGCCTGACAGGATACAACAAAATATGGCCAAGGAATCCAAGAGGAGTCGGTGAAAGCCTCGAATTTGGCCACATTTGGCCCAAATTTCGACGTTTTGTATGAAATTGAGCCAAAAACGGGGTTTTGTCGCCAAATCCGGTACTTGCCAGCTTCTCTGTTGATTGTCTTTGTCATTTTCGTGCTCAGCCTGATAGGTTACAACAGAAAATGTCCAAAGGCTCCAAGAAATCTCGGTGAAAGGCTCCAATTTGACGAAATAATCACAGAATTGACATTACAAGCAAATTCTAAGCATTTCTGTGCATCTGTCGCAAAATTCGGTACTTACCACTGAATTGCTTGATGCCCTTGGGCATTTTTTTGCTCAGCCTGACAGGACACAACAAAATATGGCCAAGGGATCCAAGAGGAGTCGGTGAAAGCCTCGAATTTGGCCACATTTGGCCCAAATTTCGACGTTTTGTATTGAAATTGAGCCAAAAACGGGGTTTTGTCGCCTAATCCGGTACTTGCCAGCCTCTCTGTTGATTGTCTTTGTCATTTTCGTGCTCAGCCTGATAGGTTACAACAGAAAATGTCCAAAGGCTCCAAGAAATCTCGGTGAAAGGCTCCAATTTGACGAAATAATCACAGAATTGACATTACAAGCAAATTCTAAGCATTTCTGTGCATTTGTCGCAAAATTCGGTACTTACCACTGAATTGCTTGATGCCCTTGGGCATTTTTTTGCTCAGCCTGACAGGATACAACAAAATATGGCCAAGGGATCCAAGAGGAGTCGGTGAAAGCCTCGAATTTGGCCACATTTGGCCCAAATTTCGACGTTTTGTATGGAAATTGAGCCAAAAACGGGGTTTTGTCGCCAAATCCGGTACTTGCCAGCCTCTCTGTTGAATGTCTTTGTCATTTTCGTGCTCAGCCTGACAGGATAAAACAAAATATGGCCAAGGGATCCAAGAGGAGTTGGTCAAAGCCTCGAATTTGGCCACATTTGGCCCAAATTTCACGTTTTGTATTGAAATTGAGCCAAAAACGGGGTTTTGTCGCCAAATCCGGTACTTGCCAGCCTCTCTGTTGATTGTCTTTGTCATTTTCGTGCTCAGCCTGATAGGTTACAACAGAAAATGTCCAAAGGCTCCAAGAAATCTCGGTGAAAGGCTCCAATTTGACGAAATAATCACAGAATTGACATTACAAGCAAATTCTAAGCATTTCTGTGCATTTGTCGCAAAATTCGGTACTTACCACTGAATTGCTTGATGCCCTTGGGCATTTTTTTGCTCAGCCTGACAGGACACAACAAAATATGGCCAAGGGATCCAAGAGGAGTCGGTGAAAGCCTCGAATTTGGCCACATTTGGCCCAAATTTCGACGTTTTGTATGGAAATTGAGCCAAAAACGGGGTTTTGTCGCCAAATCCGGTACTTGCCAGCTTCTCTGTTGAATGTCTTTGTCATTTTCGTGCTCAGCCTGACAGGATACAACAAAATATGGCCAAGGGATCCAAGAGGAGTTGGTGAAAGCCTCGAATTTGGCCACATTTGGCCCAAATTTCGACGTTTTGTATTGAAATTGAGCCAAAAACGGGGTTTTGTCGCCAAATCCGGTACTTGCCAGCCTCTCTGTTGATTGTCTTTGTCATTTTCGTGCTCAGCCTGATAGGTTACAACAGAAAATGTCCAAAGGCTCCAAGAAATCTCGGTGAAAGGCTCCAATTTGACGAAATAATCACAGAATTGACATTACAAGCAAATTCTAAGCATTTCTGTGCATTTGTCGCAAAATTCGGTACTTACCACTGAATTGCTTGATGCCCTTGGGCATTTTTTTGCTCAGCCTGACAGGACACAACAAAATATGGCCAAGGGATCCAAGAGGAGTCGGTGAAAGCCTCGAATTTGGCCACATTTGGCCCAAATTTCGACGTTTTGTATTGAAATTGAGTCAAAAACGGGGTTTTGTCGCCTAATCCGGTACTTGCCAGCCTCTCTGTTGATTGTCTTTGTCATTTTCGTGCTCAGCCTGATAGGTTACAACAGAAAATGTCCAAAGGCTCCAAGAAATCTCGGTGAAAGGCTCCAATTTGACGAAATAATCACAGAATTGACATTACAAGCAAATTCTAAGCATTTCTGTGCATTTGTCGCAAAATTCGGTACTTACCACTGAATTGCTTGATGCCCTTGGGCATTTTTTTGCTCAGCCTGACAGGATACAACAAAATATGGCCAAGGGATCCAAGAGGAGTCGGTGAAAGCCTCGAATTTGGCCACATTTGGCCCAAATTTCGACGTTTTGTATGGAAATTGAGCCAAAAACGGGGTTTTGTCGCCAAATCCGGTACTTGCCAGCCTCTCTGTTGAATGTCTTTGTCATTTTCGTGCTCAGCCTGACAGGATACAACAAAATATGGCCAAGGGATCCAAGAGGAGTCGGTGAAAGCCTCGAATTTGGCCACATTTGGCCCAAATTTCGAGGTTTTGTATTGAAATTGAGCCAAAAACGGGGTTTTGTCGCCAAATCCGGTACTTGCCAGCCTCTCTGTTGATTGTCTTTGTCATTTTCGTGCTCAGCCTGATAGGTTACAACAGAAAATGTCCAAAGGCTCCAAGAAATCTCGGTGAAAGGCTCCAATTTGACGAAATAATCACAGAATTGACATTACAAGCAAATTCTAAGCATTTCTGTGCATTTGTCGCAAAATTCGGTACTTACCACTGAATTGCTTGATGCCCTTGGGCATTTTTTTGCTCAGCCTGACAGGATACAACAAAATATGGCCAAGGGATCCAAGAGGAGTCGGTGAAAGCCTCGAATTTGGCCACATTTGGCCCAAATTTCGACGTTTTGTATGGAAATTGAGCCAAAAACGGGGTTTTGTCGCCAAATCCGGTACTTGCCAGCCTCTCTGTTGAATGTCTTTGTCATTTTCGTGCTCAGCCTGACAGGATACAACAAAATATGGCCAAGGGATCCAAGAGGAGTCGGTGAAAGCCTCGAATTTGGCCACATTTTGCCCAAATTTCGACGTTTTGTATGGAAATTGAGCCAAAAACGGGGTTTTGTCGCCAAATCCGGTACTTGCCAGCCTCTCTGTTGATTGTCTTTGTCATTTTCTTGCTCAGCCTGATAGGTTACAACAGAAAATGTCCAAAGGCTCCAAGAAATCTCGGTGAAAGGCTCCAATTTGACGAAATAATCACAGAATTGACATTACAAGCAAATTCTAAGCATTTCTGTGCATTTGTCGCAAAATTCGGTACTTACCACTGAATTGCTTGATGCCCTTGGGCATTTTTTTGCTCAGCCTGACAGGATACAACAAAATATGGCCAAGGGATCCAAGAGGAGTCGGTGAAAGCCTCGAATTTGGCCACATTTGGCCCAAATTTCGACGTTTTGTATGGAAATTGAGCCAAAAACGGGGTTTTGTCGCCAAATCCGGTACTTGCCAGCCTCTCTGTTGAATGTCTTTGTCATTTTCGTGCTCAGCCTGACAGGATACAACAAAATATGGCCAAGGGATCCAAGAGGAGTCGGTGAAAGGCTCCAATTTGACGAAATAATCACAGAATTGACATTACAAGCAAATTCTAAGCATTTCTGTGCATTTGTCGCAAAATTCGGTACTTACCACTGAATTGCTTGATGCCCTTGGGCATTTTTTTGCTCAGCCTGACAGGATACAACAAAATATGGCCAAGGGATCCAAGAGGAGTCGGTGAAAGCCTCGAATTTGGCCACATTTGGCCCAAATTTCGACGTTTTGTATGGAAATTGAGCCAAAAACGGGGTTTTGTCGCCAAATCCGGTACTTGCCAGCCTCTCTGTTGAATGTCTTTGTCATTTTCGTGCTCAGCCTGACAGGATACAACAAAATATGGCCAAGGGATCCAAGAGGAGTCGGTGAAAGCCTCGAATTTGGCCACATTTTGCCCAAATTTCGACGTTTTGTATGGAAATTGAGCCAAAAACGGGGTTTTGTCGCCAAATCCGGTACTTGCCAGCCTCTCTGTTGATTGTCTTTGTCATTTTCTTGCTCAGCCTGATAGGTTACAACAGAAAATGTCCAAAGGCTCCAAGAAATCTCGGTGAAAGGCTCCAATTTGACGAAATAATCACAGAATTGACATTACAAGCAAATTCTAAGCATTTCTGTGCATTTGTCGCAAAATTCGGTACTTACCACTGAATTGCTTGATGCCCTTGGGCATTTTTTTGCTCAGCCTGACAGGATACAACAAAATATGGCCAAGGGATCCAAGAGGAGTCGGTGAAAGCCTCGAATTTGGCCACATTTGGCCCAAATTTCGACGTTTTGTATGGAAATTGAGCCAAAAACGGGGTTTTGTCGCCAAATCCGGTACTTGCCAGCCTCTCTGTTGAATGTCTTTGTCATTTTCGTGCTCAGCCTGACAGGATACAACAAAATATGGCCAAGGGATCCAAGAGGAGTCGGTGAAAGCCTCGAATTTGGCCACATTTGGCCCAAATTTCGACGTTTTGTATTGAAATTGAGCCAAAAACGGGGTTTTGTCGCCAAATCCGGTACTTGCCAGCCTCTCTGTTGATTGTCTTTGTCATTTTCGTGCTCAGCCTGATAGGTTACAACAGAAAATGTCCAAAGGCTCCAAGAAATCTCGGTGAAAGGCTCCAATTTGACGAAATAATCACAGAATTGACATTACAAGCAAATTCTAAGCATTTCTGTGCATTTGTCGCAAAATTCGGTACTTACCACTGAATTGCTTGATGCCCTTGGGCATTTTTTTGCTCAGCCTGACAGGACACAACAAAATATGGCCAAGGGATCCAAGAGGAGTCGGTGAAAGCCTCGAATTTGGCCACATTTGGCCCAAATTTCGACGTTTTGTATTGAAATTGAGCCAAAAACGGGGTTTTGTCGCCTAATCCGGTACTTGCCAGCCTCTCTGTTGATTGTCTTTGTCATTTTCGTGCTCAGCCTGATAGGTTACAACAGAAAATGTCCAAAGGCTCCAAGAAATCTCGGTGAAAGGCTCCAATTTGACGAAATAATCACAGAATTGACATTACAAGCAAATTCTAAGCATTTCTGTGCATTTGTCGCAAAATTCGGTACTTACCACTGAATTGCTTGATGCCCATGGGCATTTTTTTGCTCAGCCTGACAGGATACAACAAAATATGGCCAAGGGATCCAAGAGGAGTCGGTGAAAGCCTCGAATTTGGCCACATTTGGCCCAAATTTCGACGTTTTGTATGGAAATTGAGCCAAAAACGGGGTTTTGTCGCCAAATCCGGAACTTGCCAGCCTCTCTGTTGAATGTCTTTGTCATTTTCGTGCTCAGCCTGACAGGATACAACAAAATATGGCCAAGGGATCCAAGAGGAGTCGGTGAAAGCCTCGAATTTGGCCACATTTGGCCCAAATTTCGACGTTTTGTATTGAAATTGAGCCAAAAACGGGGTTTTGTCGCCTAATCCGGTACTTGCCAGCCTCTCTGTTGATTGTCTTTGTCATTTTCGTGCTCAGCCTGATAGGTTACAACAGAAAATGTCCAAAGGCTCCAAGAAATCTCGTTGAAAGGCTCAAATTTGACGAAATAATCACAGAATTGACATTACAAGCAAATTCTAAGCATTTCTGTGCATTTGTCGCAAAATTCGGTACTTACCACTGAATTGCTTGATGCCCTTGGGCATTTTTTTGCTCAGCCTGACAGGATACAACAAAATATGGCCAAGGGATCCAAGAGGAGTCGGTGAAAGCCTCGAATTTGGCCACATTTGGCCCAAATTTCGACGTTTTGTATTGAAATTGAGCCAAAAACGGGGTTTTGTCGCCAAATCCGGTACTTGCCAGCTTCTCTGTTGATTGTCTTTGTCATTTTCGTGCTCAGCCTGATAGGTTACAACAGAAAATGTCCAAAGGCTCCAAGAAATCTCGGTGAAAGGCTCCAATTTGACGAAATAATCACAGAATTGACATTACAAGCAAATTCTAAGCATTTCTGTGCATTTGTCGCAAAATTCGGTACTTACCACTGAATTGCTTGATGCCCTTGGGCATTTTTTTGCTCAGCCTGACAGGACACAACAAAATATGGCCAAGGGATCCAAGAGGAGTCGGTGAAAGCCTCGAATTTGGCCACATTTGGCCCAAATTTCGACGTTTTGTATTGAAATTGAGCCAAAAACGGGGTTTTGTCGCCTAATCCGGTACTTGCCAGCCTCTCTGTTGATTGTCTTTGTCATTTTCGTGCTCAGCCTGATAGGTTACAACAGAAAATGTCCAAAGGCTCCAAGAAATCTCGGTGAAAGGCTCCAATTTGACGAAATAATCACAGAATTGACATTACAAGCAAATTCTAAGCATTTCTGTGCATTTGTCGCAAAATTCGGTACTTACCACTGAATTGCTTGATGCCCTTGGGCATTTTTTTGCTCAGCCTGACAGGACACAACAAAATATGGCCAAGGGATCCAAGAGGAGTCGGTGAAAGCCTCGAATTTGGCCACATTTGGCCCAAATTTCGACGTTTTGTATTGAAATTGAGCCAAAAACGGGGTTTTGTCACCAAATCCGGTACTTGCCAGCCTCTCTGTTGAATGTCCTTGTCATTTTCGTGCTCAGCCTGACAGGATACAACAAAATATGGCCAAGGGATCCAAGAGGAGTTGGTGAAAGCCTCGAATTTGGCCACATTTGGCCCAAATTTCCACGTTTTGTATGGAAATTGAGCCAAAAACAGGGTTTTGTCGCCAAATCCGGTACTTGCCAGCCTCTCTGTTGATTGTCTTTGTCATTTTCGTGCTCAGCCTGATAGGTTACAACAGAAAATGTCCAAAGGCTCCAAGAAACCTCGGTGAAAGGCTCCAATTTGACGAAATAATCACAGAATTGACATTACAAGCAAATTCTAAGCATTTCTGTGCATTTGTCGCAAAATTCGGTACTTACCACTGAATTGCTTGATGCCCTTGGGCATTTTTTTGCTCAGCCTGACAGGATACACAAAATATGGCCAAGGGATCCAAGAGGAGTCGGTGAAAGTTTCTAATTTGGCCACATTTGGCCCAAATTTCGACGTTTTGTATGGAAATTGAGCCAAAAACGGGGTTTTGTCGCCAAATCCGGTACTTGCCAGCCTCTCTGTTGAATGTCTTTGTCATTTTCGTGCTCAGCCTGACAGGATACAACAAAATATGGCCAAGGGATCCAAGAGGAGTCGGTGAAAGCCTCGAATTTGGCCACATTTGGCCCAAATTTCGACGTTTTGTATTGAAATTGAGCCAAAAACGGGGTTTTGTCGCCAAATCCGGTACTTGCCAGCCTCTCTGTTGATTGTCTTTGTCATTTTCGTGCTCAGCCTGATAGGTTACAACAGAAAATGTCCAAAGGCTCCAAGAAATCTCGGTGAAAGGCTCATATTTGACGAAATAATCACAGAATTGACATTACAAGCAAATTCTAAGCATTTCTGTGCATTTGTCGCAAAATTCGGTACTTACCACTGAATTGCTTGATGCCCTTGGGCATTTTTTTGCTCAGCCTGACAGGATACAACAAAATATGGCCAAGGGATCCAAGAGGAGTCGGTGAAAGCCTCGAATTTGGCCACATTTGGCCCAAATTTCCACGTTTTGTATAGAAATTGAGCCAAAAACGGGGTTTTGTCGCCAAATCCGGTACTTGCCAGCCTCTCTGTTGAATGTCTTTGTCATTTTCGTGCTCAGCCTGACAGGATACAACAAAATATGGCCAAGGGATCCAAGAGGAGTCGGTGAAAGCCTCGAATTTGGCCACATTTGGCCCAAATTTCGACGTTTTGTATGGAAATTGAGCCAAAAACGGGGTTTTGTCGCCAAATCCGGTACTTGCCAGCCTCTCTGTTGAATGTCTTTGTCATTTTCGTGCTCAACCTGATAGGTTACAACAGAAAATGTCCAAAGGCTTCAAGAAATCTCGGTGAAAGGCTCCAATTTGACGAAATAATCACAGAATTGACATAACAAGCAAACTCTAAGCATTTCTGTGCATTTGTCGCAAAATTCGGTACTTACCACTGAATTGCTTGATGCCCTTGGGCATTTTTTTGCTCAGCCTGACAGGATACAACAAAATATGGCCAAGGGATCCAAGAGGAGTCGGTGAAAGCCTCGAATTTGGCCACATTTGGCCCAAATTTCGACGTTTTGTATGGAAATTGAGCCAAAAACGGGGTTTTGTCGCCTAATCCGGTACTTGCCAGCCTCTCTGTTGATTGTCTTTGTCATTTTCGTGCTCAGCCTGATAGGTTACAACAGAAAATGTCCAAAGGCTCCAAGAAATCTCGGTGAAAGGCTCCAATTTGACGAAATAATCACAGAATTGACATTACAAGCAAATTCTAAGCATTTCTGTGCATTTGTCGCAAAATTCGGTACTTACCACTGAATTGCTTGATGCCCTTGGGCATTTTTTTGCTCAGCCTGACAGGACACAACAAAATATGGCCAAGGGATCCAAGAGGAGTCGGTGAAAGCCTCGAATTTGGCCACATTTGGCCCAAATTTCGACGTTTTGTATTGAAATTGAGCCAAAAACGGGGTTTTGTCGCCTAATCCGGTACTTGCCAGCCTCTCTGTTGATTGTCTTTGTCATTTTCGTGCTCAGCCTGATAGGTTACAACAGAAAATGTCCAAAGGCTCCAAGAAATCTCGGTGAAAGGCTCCAATTTGACGAAATAATCACAGAATTGACATTACAAGCAAATTCTAAGCATTTCTGTGCATTTGTCGCAAAATTCGGTACTTACCACTGAATTGCTTGATGCCCTTGGGCATTTTTTTGCTCAGCCTGACAGGATACAACAAAATATGGCCAAGGGATCCAAGAGGAGTCGGTGAAAGCCTCGAATTTGGCCACATTTGGCCCAAATTTCGACGTTTTGTATGGAAATTGAGCCAAAAACGGGGTTTTGTCGCCAAATCCGGTACTTGCCAGCCTCTCTGTTGAATGTCTTTGTCATTTTCGTGCTCAGCCTGACAGGATACAACAAAATATGGCCAAGGGATCCAAGAGGAGTCGGTGAAAGCCTCGAATTTGGCCACATTTGGCCCAAATTTCGACGTTTTGTATTGAAATTGAGCCAAAAACGGGGTTTTGTCGCCAAATCCGGTACTTGCCAGCCTCTCTGTTGATTGTCTTTGTCATTTTCGTGCTCAGCCTGATAGGTTACAACAGAAAATGTCCAAAGGCTCCAAGAAATCTCGGTGAAAGGCTCCAATTTGACGAAATAATCACAGAATTGACATTACAAGCAAATTCTAAGCATTTCTGTGCATTTGTCGCAAAATTCGGTACTTACCACTGAATTGCTTGATGCCCTTGGGCATTTTTTTGCTCAGCCTGACAGGATACAACAAAATATGGCCAAGGGATCCAAGAGGAGTCGGTGAAAGCCTCGAATTTGGCCACATTTGGCCCAAATTTCGACGTTTTGTATTGAAATTGAGCCAAAAACGGGGTTTTGTCGCCAAATCCGGTACTTGCCAGCCTCTCTGTTGATTGTCTTTGTCATTTTCGTGCTCAGCCTGATAGGTTACAACAGAAAATGTCCAAAGGCTCCAAGAAATCTCGGTGAAAGGCTCCAATTTGACGAAATAATCACAGAATTGACATTACAAGCAAATTCTAAGCATTTCTGTGCATTTGTCGCAAAATTCGGTACTTACCACTGAATTGCTTGATGCCCTTGGACATTTTTTTGCTCAGCCTGACAGGATACAACAAAATATGGCCAAAGGATCCAAGAGGAGTCGGTGAAAGCCTCGAATTTGGCCACATTTGGCCCAAATTTCGACGTTTTGTATGGAAATTGAGCCAAAAACGGGGTTTTGTCGCCAAATCCGGTACTTGCCAGCCTCTCTGTTGAATGTCTTTGTCATTTTCGTGCTCAGCCTGACAGGATACAACAAAATATGGCCAAGGGATCCAAGAGGAGTCGGTGAAAGCCTCGAATTTGGCCACATTTGGCCCAAATTTCGACGTTTTGTATTGAAATTGAGCCAAAAACGGGGTTTTGTCGCCTAATCCGGTACTTGCCAGCCTCTCTGTTGATTGTCTTTGTCATTTTCATGCTCAGCCTGATAGGTTACAACAGAAAATGTCCAAAGGCTCCAAGAAATCTCGGTGAAAGGCTCCAATTTGACGAAATAATCACAGAATTGACATTACAAGCAAATTCTAAGCATTTCTGTGCATTTGTCGCAAAATTCGGTACTTACCACTGAATTGCTTGATGCCCTTGGGCATTTTTTTGCTCAGCCTGACAGGACACAACAAAATATGGCCAAGGGATCCAAGAGGAGTCGGTGAAAGCCTCGAATTTGGCCACATTTGGCCCAAATTTCGACGTTTTGTATGGAAATTGAGCCAAAAACGGGGTTTTGTCGCCAAATCCGGTACTTGCCAGCCTCTCTGTTGATTGTCTTTGTCATTTTCGTGCTCAGCCTGACAGGATACAACAAAATAGGTCCAAGGGATCCAAGAGGAGTCGGTGAAAGCCTCGAATTTGGCCACATTTGGCCCAAATTTCGACGTTTTGTATTGAAATTGAGCCAAAAACGGGGTTTTGTCGCCAAATCCGGTACTTGCCAGCCTCTCTGTTGATTGTCTTTGTCATTTTCGTGCTCAGCCTGATAGGTTACAACAGAAAATGTCCAAAGGCTCCAAGAAATCTCGGTGAAAGGCTCCAATTTGACGAAATAATCACAGAATTGACATTACAAGCAAATTCTAAGCATTTCTGTGCATTTGACGCAAAATTCGGTACTTACCACTGAATTGCTTGATGCCCTTGGGCATTTTTTTGCTCAGCCTGACAGGACACAACAAAATATGGCCAAGGGATCCAAGAGGAGTCGGTGAAAGCCTCGAATTTGGCCACATTTGGCCCAAATTTCGACGTTTTGTATTGAAATTGAGCCAAAAACGGGGTTTTGTCGCCTAATCCGGTACTTGCCAGCCTCTCTGTTGATTGTCTTTGTCATTTTCGTGCTCAGCCTGATAGGTTACAACAGAAAATGTCCAAAGGCTCCAAGAAATCTCGGTGAAAGGCTCCAATTTGACGAAATAATCACAGAATTGACATTACAAGCAAATTCTAAGCATTTCTGTGCATTTGTCGCAAAATTCGGTACTTACCACTGAATTGCTTAATGCCCTTGGGCATTTTTTTGCTCAGCCTGACAGGATACAACAAAATATGGCCAAGGGATCCAAGAGGAGTCGGTGAAAGCCTCGAATTTGGCCACATTTGGCCCAAATTTCGACGTTTTGTATGGAAATTGAGCCAAAAACGGGGTTTTGTCGCCAAATCCGGTACTTGCCAGCCTCTCTGTTGAATGTCTTTGTCATTTTCGTGCTCAGCCTGACAGGATACAACAAAATATGGCCAAGGGATCCAAGAGGAGTCGGTGAAAGCCTCGAATTTGGCCACATTTGGCCCAAATTTTGACGTTTTGTATTGAAATTGAGCCAAAAACGGGGTTTTGTCGCCAAATCCGGTACTTGCCAGCCTCTCTGTTGATTGTCTTTGTCATTTTCGTGCTCAGCCTGATAGGTTACAACAGAAAATGTCCAAAGGCTCCAAGAAATCTTGGTGAAAGGCTCCAATTTGACGAAATAATCACAGAATTGACATTACAAGCAAATTCTAAGCATTTCTGTGCATTTGTCGCAAAATTCGGTACTTACCACTGAATTGCTTGATGCCCTTGGACATTTTTTTGCTCAGCCTGACAGGATACAACAAAATATGGCCAAGGGATCCAAGAGGAGTCGGTGAAAGCCTCGAATTTGGCCACATTTGGCCCAAATTTCGACGTTTTGTATGGAAATTGAGCCAAAAACGGGGTTTTGTCGCCAAATCCGGTACTTGCCAGCCTCTCTGTTGATTGTCTTTGTCATTTTCGTGCTCAGCCTGATAGGTTACAACAGAAAATGTCCAAAGGCTCCAAGAAATCTCGGTGAAAGGCTCCAATTTGACGAAATAATCACAGAATTGACATTACAAGCAAATTCTAAGCATTTCTGTGCATTTGTCGCAAAATTCGGTACTTACCACTGAATTGCTTGATGCCCTTGGGCATTTTTTTGCTCAACCTGACAGGACACAACAAAATATGGCCAAGGAATCCAAGAGGAGTCGGTGAAAGCCTCGAATTTGGCCACATTTGGCCCAAATTTCGACGTTTTGTATTGAAATTGAGCCAAAAACGGGATTTTGTCGCCTAATCCGGTACTTGCCAGCCTCTCTGTTGATTGTCTTTGTCATTTTCGTGCTCAGCCTGATAGGTTACAACAGAAAATGTCCAAAGGCTCCAAGAAATCTCGGTGAAAGGCTCCAATTTGACGAAATAATCACAGAATTGACATTACAAGCAAATTCTAAGCATTTCTGTGCATTTGTCGCAAAATTCGGTACTTACCACTGAATTGCTTGATGCCCTTGGGCATTTTTTTGCTCAGCCTGACAGGATACAACAAAATATGGCCAAGGGATCCAAGAGGAGTCGGTGAAAGCCTCGAATTTGGCCACATTTGGCCCAAATTTCGACGTTTTGTATGGAAATTGAGCCAAAAACGGGGTTTTGTCGCCAAATCCGGTACTTGCCAGGCTCTCTGTTGAATGTCTTTGTCATTTTCGTGCTCAGCCTGACAGGATACAACAAAATATGGCCAAGGGATCCAAGAGGAGTCGGTGAAAGCCTCGAATTTGGCCACATTTGGCCCAAATTTCGACGTTTTGTATTGAAATTGAGCCAAAAACGGGGTTTTGTCGCCAAATCCGGTACTTGCCAGCCTCTCTGTTGATTGTCTTTGTCATTTTCGTGCTCAGCCTGATAGGTTACAACAGAAAATGTCCAAAGGCTCCAAGAAATCTCGGTGAAAGGCTCCAATTTGACGAAATAATCACAGAATTGACATTACAAGCAAATTCTAAGCATTTCTGTGCATTTGTCGCAAAATTCGGTACTTACCACTGAATTGCTTGATGCCCTTGGGCATTTTTTTGCTCAGCCTGACAGGATACAACAAAATATGGCCAAGGGATCCAAGAGGAGTCGGTGAAAGCCTCGAATTTGGCCACATTTGGCCCAAATTTCGACGTTTTGTATTGAAATTGAGCCAAAAACGGGGTTTTGTCGCCAAATCCGGTACTTGCCAGCTTCTCTGTTGATTGTCTTTGTCATTTTCGTGCTCAGCCTGATAGGTTACAACAGAAAATGTCCAAAGGCTCCAAGAAATCTCGGTGAAAGGCTCCAATTTGACGAAATAATCACAGAATTGACATTACAAGCAAATTCTAAGCATTTCTGTGCATTTGTCGCAAAATTCGGTACTTACCACTGAATTGCTTGATGCCCTTGGGCATTTTTTTGCTCAGCCTGACAGGACACAACAAAATATGGCCAAGGGATTTAAGAGGAGTCGGTGAAAGCCTCGAATTTGGCCACATTTGGCCCAAATTTCGACGTTTTGTATTGAAATTGAGCCAAAAACGGGGTTTTGTCGCCTAATCCGGTACTTGCCAGCCTCTCTGTTGATTGTCTTTGTCATTTTCGTGCTCAGCCTGATAGGTTACAACAGAAAATGTCCAAAGGCTCCAAGAAGTCTCGGTGAAAGGCTCCAATTTGACGAAATAATCACAGAATTGACATTACAAGCAAATTCTAAGCATTTCTGTGCATTTGTCGCAAAATTCGGTACTTACCACTGAATTGCTTGATGCCCTTGGGCATTTTTTTGCTCAGCCTGACAGGATACAACAAAATATGGCCAAGGGATCCAAGAGGAGTCGGTGAAAGCCTCGAATTTGGCCACATTTGGCCCAAATTTCGACGTTTTGTATGGAAATTGAGCCAAAAACGGGGTTTTGTCGCCAAATCCGGTACTTGCCAGCCTCTCTGTTGAATGTCTTTGTCATTTTCGTGCTCAGCCTGACAGGATACAACAAAATATGGCCAAGGGATCCAAGAGGAGTCGGTGAAAGCCTCGAATTTGGCCACATTTGGCCCAAATTTCGACGTTTTGTATGGAAATTGAGCCAAAAACGGGGTTTTGTCGCCAAATCCGGTACTTGCCAGCCTCTCTGTTGATTGTCTTTGTCATTTTCGTGCTCAGCCTGATAGGTTACAACAGAAAATGTCCAAAGTCTCCAAGAAATCTTGGTGAAAGGCTCCAATTTGACGAAATAATCACAGAATTGACATTACAAGCAAATTCTAAGCATTTCTGTGCATTTGTCGCAAAATTTGGTACTTACCACTGAATTGCTTGATGCCCTTGGGCATTTTTTTGCTCAGCCTGACAGGATACAACAAAATATGGCCAAGGGATCCAAGAGGAGTCGGTGAAAGCCTCGAATTTGGCCACATTTGGCCCAAATTTCGACGTTTTGTATTGAAATTGAGCCAAAAACGGGGTTTTGTCGCCAAATCCGGTACTTGCCAGCCTCTCTGTTGATTGTCTTTGTCATTTTCGTGCTCAGCCTGATAGGTTACAACAGAAAATGTCCAAAGGCTCCAAGAAATCTCGGTGAAAGGCTCCAATTTGACGAAATAATCACAGAATTGACATTACAAGCAAATTCTAAGCATTTCTGTGCATTTGTCGCAAAATTCGGTACTTACCACTGAATTGCTTGATGCCCTTGGGCATTTTTTTGCTCAGCCTGACAGGATACAACAAAATATGGCCAAGGGATCCAAGAGGAGTCGGTGAAAGCCTCGAATTTGGCCACATTTGGCCCAAATTTCGACGTTTTGTATGGAAATTGAGCCAAAAACGGGGTTTTGTCGCCAAATCCGGTACTTGCCAGCCTCTCTGTTGATTGTCTTTGTCATTTTCGTGCTCAGCCTGATAGGTTACAACAGAAAATGTCCAAAGGCTCCAAGAAATCTCGGTGAAAGGCTCCAATTTGACGAAATAATCACAGAATTGACATTACAAGCAAATTCTAAGCATTTCTGTGCATTTGTCGCAAAATTCGGTACTTACCACTGAATTGCTTGATGCCCTTGGGCATTTTTTTGCTCAGCCTGACAGGATACAACAAAATATGGCCAAGGGATCCAAGAGGAGTCGGTGAAAGCCTCGAATTTGACCACATTTGGCCCAAATTTCGACGTTTTGTATGGAAATTGAGCCAAAAACGGGGTTTTGTCGCCAAATCCGGTACTTGCCAGCCTCTCTGTTGAATGTCTTTGTCATTTTCGTGCTCAGCCTGACAGGATACAACAAAATATGGCCAAGGGATCCAAGAGGAGTCGGTGAAAGCCTCGAATTTGGCCACATTTGGCCCAAATTTCGACGTTTTGTATTGAAATTGAGCCAAAAACGGGGTTTTGTCGCCAAATCCGGTACTTGCCAGCCTCTCTGTTGATTGTCTTTGTCATTTTCGTGCTCAGCCTGATAGGTTACAACAGAAAATGTCCAAAGGCTCCAAGAAATCTCGGTGAAAGGCTCCAATTTGACGAAATAATCACAGAATTGACATTACAAGCAAATTCTAAGCATTTCTGTGCATTTGTCGCAAAATTCGGTACTTACCACTGAATTGCTTGATGCCCTTGGGCATTTTTTTGCTCAGCCTGACAGGATACAACAAAATATGGCCAAGGGATCCAAGAGGAGTCGGTGAAAGCCTCGAATTTGGCCACATTTGGCCCAAATTTCGACGTTTTGTATGGAAATTGAGCCAAAAACGGGGTTTTGTCGCCAAATCCGGTACTTGCCAGCCTCTCTGTTGATTGTCTTTGTCATTTTCGTGCTCAGCCTGACAGGATACAACAAAATATGGCCAAGGGATCCAAGAGGAGTTGGTGAAAGCCTCGAATTTGGCCACATTTGGCCCAAATTTCGACGTTTTGTATTGAAATTGAGCCAAAAACGGGGTTTTGTCGCCTAATCCGGTACTTGCCAGCCTCTCTGTTGATTGTCTTTGTCATTTTCGTGCTCAGCCTGATAGGTTACAACAGAAAATGTCCAAAGGCACCAAGAAATCTCGGTGAAAGGCTCCAATTTGACGAAATAATCACAGAATTGACATTACAAGCAAATTCTAAGCATTTCTGTGCATTTGTCGCAAAATTCGGTACTTACCACTGAATTGCTTGATGCCCTTGGGCATTTTTTTGCTCAGCCTGACAGGACACAACAAAATATGGCCAAGGGATCCAAGAGGAGTCGGTGAAAGCCTCGAATTTGGCCACATTTGGCCCAAATTTCGACGTTTTGTATTGAAATTGAGCCAAAAACGGGGTTTTGTCGCCTAATCCGGTACTTGCCAGCCTCTCTGTTGATTGTCTTTGTCATTTTCGTGCTCAGCCTGATAGGTTACAACAGAAAATGTCCAAAGGCTCCAAGAAATCTCGGTGAAAGGCTCCAATTTGACGAAATAATCACAGAATTGACATTACAAGCAAATTCTAAGCATTTCTGTGCATTTGTCGCAAAATTCGGTACTTACCACTGAATTGCTTGATGCCCTTGGGCATTTTTTTGCTCAGCCTGACAGGACACAACAAAATATGGCCAAGGGATCCAAGAGGAGTCGGTGAAAGCCTCGAATTTGGCCACATTTGGCCCAAATTTCGACGTTTTGTATGGAAATTGAGCCAAAAACGGGGTTTTGTCGCCAAATCCGGTACTTGCCAGCCTCTCTGTTGAATGTCTTTGTCATTTTCGTGCTCAGCCTGACAAAATAACACAAAATATGGCCAAGGGATCCAAGAGGAGTCGGTGAAAGCCTCGAATTTGGCCACATTTGGCCCAAATTTCGACGTTTTGATTTTAAATTGAGCCAAAAACGGGGTTTTGTCGCCAAATCCGGTACTTGCCAGCCTCTCTGTTGAATGTCTTTGTCATTTTCGTGCTCAGCCTGACAGGATACAACAAAATATGGCCAAGGGATCCAAGAGGAGTCGGTGAAAGCCTCGAATTTGGCCACATTTGGCCCAAATTTCGACGTTTTGTATTGAAATTGAGCCAAAAACGGGGTTTTGTCGCCAAATCCGGTACTTGCCAGCCTCTCTGTTGATTGTCTTTGTCATTTTCGTGCTCAGCCTGATAGGTTACAACAGAAAATGTCCAAAGGCTCCAAGAAATCTCGGTGAAAGGCTCCAATTTGACGAAATAATCACAGAATTGACATTACAAGCAAATTCTAAGCATTTCTGTGCATTTGTCGCAAAATTCGGTACTTACCACTGAATTGCTTGATGCCCTTGGGCATTTTTTTGCTCAGCCTGACAGGATACAACAAAATATGGCCAAGGGATCCAAGAGGAGTCGGTGAAAGCCTCGAATTTGGCCACATTTGGCCCAAATTTCGACGTTTTGTATGGAAATTGAGCCAAAAACGGGGTTTTGTCGCCAAATCCGGTACTTGCCAGCCACTCTGTTGAATGTCTTTGTCATTTTCGTGCTCAGCCTGACAGGATACAACAAAATATGGCCAAGGGATCCAAGAGGAGTCGGTGAAAGCCTCGAATTTGGCCACATTTGGCCCAAATTTCGACGTTTTGTATTGAAATTGAGCCAAAAACGGGGTTTTGTCGCCAAATCCGGTACTTGCCAGCCTCTCTGTTGATTGTCTTTGTCATTTTCGTGCTCAGCCTGATAGGTTACAACAGAAAATGTCCAAAGGCTCCAAGAAATCTCGGTGAAAGGCTCCAATTTGACGAAATAATCACAGAATTGACATTACAAGCAAATTCTAAGCATTTCTGTGCATTTGTCGCAAAATTCGGTACTTACCACTGAATTGCTTGATGCCCTTGGGCATTTTTTTGCTCAGCCTGACGGGACACAACAAAATATGGCCAAGGGATCCAAGAGGAGTCGGTGAAAGCCTCGAATTTGGCCACATTTGGCCCAAATTTCGACGTTTTGTATTGAAATTGAGCCAAAAACGGGGTTTTGTCGCCTAATCCGGTACTTGCCAGCCTCTCTGTTGATTGTCTTTGTCATTTTCGTGCTCAGCCTGATAGGTTACAACAGAAAATGTCCAAAGGCTCCAAGAAATCTTGGTGAAAGGCTCCAATTTGACGAAATAATCACAGAATTGACATTACAAGCAAATTCTAAGCATTTCTGTGCATTTGTCGCAAAATTCGGTACTTACCACTGAATTGCTTGATGCCCTTGGGCATTTTTTTGCTCAGCCTGACAGGATACAACAAAATATGGCCAAGGGATCCAAGAGGAGTCGGTGAAAGCCTCGAATTTGGCCACATTTGGCCCAAATTTCGACGTTTTGTATGGAAATTGAGCCAAAAACGGGGTTTTGTCGCCAAATCCGGTACTTGCCAGCCTCTCTGTTGAATGTCTTTGTCATTTTCGTGCTCAGCCTGACAGGATACAACAAAATATGGCCAAGGGATCCAAGAGGAGTCGGTGAAAGCCTCGAATTTGGCCACATTTGGCCCAAATTTCGACGTTTTGTATTGAAATTGAGCCAAAAACGGGGTTTTGTCGCCAAATCCGGTACTTGCCAGCCTCTCTGTTGATTGTCTTTGTCATTTTCGTGCTCAGCCTGATAGGTTACAACAGAAAATGTCCAAAGGCTCCAAGAAATCTCGGTGAAAGGCTCCAATTTGACGAAATAATCACAGAATTGACATTACAAGCAAATTCTAAGCATTTCTGTGCATTTGTCGCAAAATTCGGTACTTACCACTGAATTGCTTGATGCCCTTGGGCATTTTTTTGATCAGCCTGACAGGATACAACAAAATATGGCCAAGGGATCCAAGAGGAGTCGGTGAAAGCCTCGAATTTGGCCACATTTGGCCCAAATTTCGACGTTTTGTATGGAAATTGAGCCAAAAACGGGGTTTTGTCGCCAAATCCGGTACTTGCCAGCCTCTCTGTTGAATGTCTTTGTCATTTTCGTGCTCAGCCTGACAGGATACAACAAAATATGGCCAAGGGATCCAAGAGGAGTCGGTGAAAGCCTCGAATTTGGCCACATTTGGCCCAAATTTCGACGTTTTGTATTGAAATTGAGCCAAAAACGGGGTTTTGTCGCCAAATCCGGTATTTGCCAGCCTCTCTGTTGATTGTCTTTGTCATTTTCGTGCTCAGCCTGATAGGTTACAACAGAAAATGTCCAAAGGCTCCAAGAAATCTCGGTGAAAGGCTCCAATTTGACGAAATAATCACAGAATTGACATTACAAGCAAATTCTAAGCATTTCTGTGCATTTGTCGCAAAATTCGGTACTTACCACTGAATTGCTTGATGCCCTTGGGCATTTTTTTGCTCAGCCTGACAGGACACAACAAAATATGGCCAAGGGATCCAAGAGGAGTCGGTGAAAGCCTCGAATTTGGCCACATTTGGCCCAAATTTCGACGTTTTGTATTGAAATTGAGCCAAAAACGGGGTTTTGTCGCCTAATCCGGTACTTGCCAGCCTCTCTGTTGATTGTCTTTGTCATTTTCGTGCTCAGCCTGATAGGTTACAACAGAAAATGTCCAAAGGCTCCAAGAAATCTCGGTGAAAGGCTCCAATTTGACGAAATAATCACAGAATTGACATTACAAGCAAATTCTAAGCATTTCTGTGCATTTGTCGCAAAATTCGGTACTTACCACTGAATTGCTTGATGCCCTTGGGCATTTTTTTGCTCAGCCTGACAGGATACAACAAAATATGGCCAAGGGATCCAAGAGGAGTCGGTGAAAGCCTCGAATTTGGCCACATTTGGCCCAAATTTCGACGTTTTGTATGGAAATTGAGCCAAAAACGGGGTTTTGTCGCCAAATCCGGTACTTGCCAGCCTCTCTGTTGAATGTCTTTGTCATTTTCGTGCTCAGCCTGACAGGATACAACAAAATATGGCCAAGGGATCCAAGAGGAGTCGGTGAAAGCCTCGAATTTGGCCACATTTGGCCCAAATTTCGACGTTTTGTATTGAAATTGAGCCAAAAACGGGGTTTTGTCGCCTAATCCGGTACTTGCCAGCCTCTCTGTTGATTGTCTTTGTCATTTTCGTGCTCAGCCTGATAGGTTACAACAGAAAATGTCCAAAGGCTCCAAGAAATCTCGGTGAAAGGCTCCAATTTGACGAAATAATCATATAATTGACATTACAAGCAAATTCTAAGCATTTCTGTGCATTTGTCGCAAAATTCGGTACTTACCACTGAATTGCTTGATGCCCTTGGGCATTTTTTTGCTCAGCCTGACAGGACACAACAAAATATGGCCAAGGGATCCAAGAGGAGTCGGTGAAAGCCTCGAATTTGGCCACATTTGGCCCAAATTTCGACGTTTTGTATGGAAATTGAGCCAAAAACGGGGTTTTGTCGCCAAATCCGGTACTTGCCAGCCTCTCTGTTGAATGTCTTTGTCATTTTCGTGCTCAGCCTGACAGGATACAACAAAATATGGCCAAGGGATCCAAGAGGAGTCGGTGAAAGCCTCGAATTTGGCCACATTTGGCCCAAATTTCGACGTTTTGTATTGAAATTGAGCCAAAAACGGGGTTTTGTCGCCAAATCCGGTACTTGCCAGCCTCTCTGTTGATTGTCTTTGTCATTTTCGTGCTCAGCCTGATAGGTTACAACAGAAAATGTCCAAAGGCTCCAAGAAATCTCGGTGAAAGGCTCCAATTTGACGAAATAATCACAGAATTGACATTACAAGCAAATTCTAAGCATTTCTGTGCATTTGTCGCAAAATTCGGTACTTACCACTGAATTGCTTGATGCCCTTGGGCATTTTTTTGCTCAGCCTGACAGGATACAACAAAATATGGCCAAGGGATCCAAGAGGAGTCGGTGAAAGCCTCGAATTTGGCCACATTTGGCCCAAATTTCGACGTTTTGTATTGAAATTGAGCCAAAAACGGGGTTTTGTCGCCAAATCCGGTACTTGCCAGCCTCTCTGTTGATTGTCTTTGTCATTTTCGTGCTCAGCCTGATAGGTTACAACAGAAAATGTCCAAAGGCTCCAAGAAATCTCGGTGAAAGGCTCCAATTTGACGAAATAATCACAGAATTGACATTACAAGCAAATTCTAAGCATTTCTGTGCATTTGTCGCAAAATTCGGTACTTACCACTGAATTGCTTGATGCCCTTGGGCATTTTTTTGCTCAGCCTGACAGGACACAACAAAATATGGCCAAGGGATCCAAGAGGAGTCGGTGAAAGCCTCGAATTTGGCCACATTTGGCCCAAATTTCGACGTTTTGTATGGAAATTGAGCCAAAAACGGGGTTTTGTCGCCAAATCCGGTACTTGCCAGCCTCTCTGTTGATTGTCTTTGTCATTTTCGTGCTCAGCCTGATAGGTTACAACAGAAAATGTCCAAAGGCTCCAAGAAATCTCGGTGAAAGGCTCCAATTTGACGAAATAATCACAGAATTGACATTACAAGCAAATTCTAAGCATTTCTGTGCATTTGTCGCAAAATTCGGTACTTACCACTGAATTGCTTGATGCCCTTGGGCATTTTTTTGCTCAGCCTGACAGGATACAACAAAATATGGCCAAGGGATCCAAGAGGAGTCGGTGAAAGCCTCGAATTTGGCCACATTTGGCCCAAATTTCGACGTTTTGTATTGAAATTGAGCCAAAAACGGGGTTTTGTCGCCAAATCCGGTACTTGCCAGCCTCTCTGTTGATTGTCTTTGTCATTTTCGTGCTCAGCCTGATAGGTTACAACAGAAAATGTCCAAAGGCTCCAAGAAATCTCGGTGAAAGGCTCCAATTTGACGAAATAATCACAGAATTGACATTACAAGCAAATTCTAAGCATTTCTGTGCATTTGTCGCAAAATTCGGTACTTACCACTGAATTGCTTGATGCCCTTGGGCATTTTTTTGCTCAGCCTGACAGGATACAACAAAATATGGCCAAGGGATCCAAGAGGAGTCGGTGAAAGCCTCGAATTTGGCCACATTTGGCCCAAATTTCGACGTTTTGTATGGAAATTGAGCCAAAAACGGGGTTTTGTCGCCAAATCCGGTACTTGCCAGCCTCTCTGTTGAATGTCTTTGTCATTTTCGTGCTCAGCCTGACAGGATACAACAAAATATGGCCAAGGGATCCAAGAGGAGTCGGTGAAAGCCTCGAATTTGGCCACATTTGGCCCAAATTTCGACGTTTTGTATTGAAATTGAGCCAAAAACGGGGTTTTGTCGCCAAATCCGGTACTTGCCAGCCTCTCTGTTGATTGTCTTTGTCATTTTCGTGCTCAGCCTGATAGGTTACAACAGAAAATGTCCAAAGGCTCCAAGAAATCTCGGTGAAAGGCTCCAATTTGACGAAATAATCACAGAATTGACATTACAAGCAAATTCTAAGCATTTCTGTGCATTTGTCGCAAAATTCGGTACTTACCACTGAATTGCTTGATGCCCTTGGGCATTTTTTTGCTCAGCCTGACAGGACACAACAAAATATGGCCAAGGGATCCAAGAGGAGTCGGTGAAAGCCTCGAATTTGGCCACATTTGGCCCAAATTTCGACGTTTTGTATGGAAATTGAGCCAAAAACGGGGTTTTGTCGCCAAATCCGGTACTTGCCAGCCTCTCTGTTGAATGTCTTTGTCATTTTCGTGCTCAGCCTGATAGGTTACAACAGAAAATGTCCAAAGGCTCCAAGAAATCTCGGTGAAAGGCTCCAATTTGACGAAATAATCACAGAATTGACATTACAAGCAAATTCTAAGCATTTCTGTGCATTTGTCGCAAAATTCGGTACTTACCACTGAATTGCTTGATGCCCTTGGGCATTATTTTGCTCAGCCTGACAGGATACAACAAAATATGGCCAAGGGATCCAAGAGGAGTCGGTGAAAGCCTCGAATTTGGCCACATTTGGCCCAAATTTCGACGTTTTGTATGGAAATTGAGCCAAAAACGGGGTTTTGTCGCCAAATCCGGTACTTGCCAGCCTCTCTGTTGAATGTCTTTGTCATTTTCGTGCTCAGCCTGATAGGTTACAACAGAAAATGTCCAAAGGCTCCAAGAAATCTCGGTGAAAGGCTCCAATTTGACGAAATAATCACAGAATTGACATTACAAGCAAATTCTAAGCATTTCTGTGCATTTGTCGCAAAATTCGGTACTTACCACTGAATTGCTTGATGCCCTTGGGCATTTTTTTGCTCAGCCTGACAGGATACAACAAAATATGGCCAAGGGATCCAAGAGGAGTCGGTGAAAGCCTCGAATTTGGCCACATTTGGCCCAAATTTCGACATTTTGTATTGAAATTGAGCCAAAAACGGGGTTTTGTCGCCAAATCCGGTACTTGCCAGCCTCTCTGTTGATTGTCTTTGTCATTTTCGTGCTCAGCCTGATAGGTTACAACAGAAAATGTCCAAAGGCTCCAAGAAATCTCGGTGAAAGGCTCCAATTTGACGAAATAATCACAGAATTGACATTACAAGCAAATTCTAAGCATTTCTGTGCATTTGTCGCAAAATTCGGTACTTACCACTGAATTGCTTGATGCCCTTGGGCATTTTTTTGCTCAGCCTGACAGGATACAACAAAATATGGCCAAGGGATCCAAGAGGAGTCGGTGAAAGCCTCGAATTTGGCCACATTTGGCCCAAATTTCGACGTTTTGTATTGAAATTGAGCCAAAAACGGGGTTTTGTCGCCAAATCCGGTACTTGCCAGCCTCTCTGTTGATTGTCTTTGTCATTTTCGTGCTCAGCCTGATAGGTTACAACAGAAAATGTCCAAAGGCTCCAAGAAATCTCGGTGAAAGGCTCCAATTTGACGAAATAATCACAGAATTGACATTACAAGCAAATTCTAAGCATTTCTGTGCATTTGTCGCAAAATTCGGTACTTACCACTGAATTGCTTGATGCCCTTGGGCATTTTTTTGCTCAGCCTGACAGGATACAACAAAATATGGCCAAGGGATCCAAGAGGAGTCGGTGAAAGCCTCGAATTTGGCCACATTTGGCCCAAATTTCGACGTTTTGTATGGAAATTGAGCCAAAAACGGGGTTTTGTCGCCAAATCCGGTACTTGCCAGCCTCTCTGTTGATTGTCTTTGTCATTTTCGTGCTCAGCCTGATAGGTTACAACAGAAAATGTCCAAAGGCTCCAAGAAATCTCGGTGAAAGGCTCCAATTTGACGAAATAATCACAGAATTGACATTACAAGCAAATTCTAAGCATTTCTGTGCATTTGTCGCAAAATTCGGTACTTACCACTGAATTGCTTGATGCCCTTGGGCATTTTTTTGCTCAGCCTGACAGGATACAACAAAATATGGCCAAGGGATCCAAGAGGAGTCGGTGAAAGCCTCGAATTTGGCCACATTTGGCCCAAATTTCGACGTTTTGTATTGAAATTGAGCCAAAAACGGGGTTTTGTCGCCTAATCCGGTACTTGCCAGCCTCTCTGTTGATTGTCTTTGTCATTTTCGTGCTCAGCCTGATAGGTTACAACAGAAAATGTCCAAAGGCTCCAAGAAATCTCGGTGAAAGGCTCCAATTTGACGAAATAATCACAGAATTGACATTACAAGCAAATTCTAAGCATTTCTGTGCATTTGTCGCAAAATTCGGTACTTACCACTGAATTGCTTGATGCCCTTGGGCATTTTTTTGCTCAGCCTGACAGGATACAACAAAATATGGCCAAGGGATCCAAGAGGAGTCGGTGAAAGCCTCGAATTTGGCCACATTTGGCCCAAATTTCGACGTTTTGTATGGAAATTGAGCCAAAAACGGGGTTTTGTCGCCAAATCCGGTACTTGCCAGCCTCTCTGTTGAATGTCTTTGTCATTTTCGTGCTCAGCCTGACAGGATACAACAAAATATGGCCAAGGGATCCAAGAGGAGTCGGTGAAAGCCTCGAATTTGGCCACATTTGGCCCAAATTTCGACGTTTTGTATTGAAATTGAGCCAAAAACGGGGTTTTGTCGCCAAATCCGGTACTTGCCAGCCTCTCTGTTGATTGTCTTTGTCATTTTCGTGCTCAGCCTGATAGGTTACAACAGAAAATGTCCAAAGGCTCCAAGAAATCTCGGTGAAAGGCTCCAATTTGACGAAATAATCACAGAATTGACATTACAAGCAAATTCTAAGCATTTCTGTGCATTTGTCGCAAAATTCGGTACTTACCACTGAATTGCTTGATGCCCTTGGGCATTTTTTTGCTCAGCCTGACAGGATACAACAAAATATGGCCAAGGGATCCAAGAGGAGTCGGTGAAAGCCTCGAATTTGGCCACATTTGGCCCAAATTTCGACGTTTTGTATTGAAATTGAGCCAAAAACGGGGTTTTGTCGCCAAATCCGGTACTTGCCAGCCTCTCTGTTGATTGTCTTTGTCATTTTCGTGCTCAGCCTGATAGGTTACAACAGAAAATGTCCAAAGGCTCCAAGAAATCTCGGTGAAAGGCTCCAATTTGACGAAATAATCACAGAATTGACATTACAAGCAAATTCTAAGCATTTCTGTGCATTTGTCGCAAAATTCGGTACTTACCACTGAATTGCTTGATGCCCTTGGGCATTTTTTTGCTCAGCCTGACAGGATACAACAAAATATGGCCAAGGGATCCAAGAGGAGTCGGTGAAAGCCTCGAATTTGGCCACATTTGGCCCAAATTTCGACGTTTTGTATTGAAATTGAGCCAAAAACGGGGTTTTGTCGCCAAATCCGGTACTTGCCAGCCTCTCTGTTGATTGTCTTTGTCATTTTCGTGCTCAGCCTGATAGGTTACAACAGAAAATGTCCAAAGGCTCCAAGAAATCTCGGTGAAAGGCTCCAATTTGACGAAATAATCACAGAATTGACATTACAAGCAAATTCTAAGCATTTCTGTGCATTTGTCGCAAAATTCGGTACTTACCACTGAATTGCTTGATGCCCTTGGGCATTTTTTTGCTCAGCCTGACAGGATACAACAAAATATGGCCAAGGGATCCAAGAGGAGTCGGTGAAAGCCTCGAATTTGGCCACATTTGGCCCAAATTTCGACGTTTTGTATGGAAATTGAGCCAAAAACGGGGTTTTGTCGCCAAATCCGGTACTTGCCAGCCTCTCTGTTGAATGTCTTTGTCATTTTCGTGCTCAGCCTGACAGGATACAACAAAATATGGCCAAGGGATCCAAGAGGAGTCGGTGAAAGCCTCGAATTTGGCCACATTTGGCCCAAATTTCGACGTTTTGTATTGAAATTGAGCCAAAAACGGGGTTTTGTCGCCAAATCCGGTACTTGCCAGCCTCTCTGTTGATTGTCTTTGTCATTTTCGTGCTCAGCCTGATAGGTTACAACAGAAAATGTCCAAAGGCTCCAAGAAATCTCGGTGAAAGGCTCCAATTTGACGAAATAATCACAGAATTGACATTACAAGCAAATTCTAAGCATTTCTGTGCATTTGTCGCAAAATTCGGTACTTACCACTGAATTGCTTGATGCCCTTGGGCATTTTTTTGCTCAGCCTGACAGGATACAACAAAATATGGCCAAGGGATCCAAGAGGAGTCGGTGAAAGCCTCGAATTTGGCCACATTTGGCCCAAATTTCGACGTTTTGTATGGAAATTGAGCCAAAAACGGGGTTTTGTCGCCAAATCCGGTACTTGCCAGCCTCTCTGTTGATTGTCTTTGTCATTTTCGTGCTCAGCCTGATAGGTTACAACAGAAAATGTCCAAAGGCTCCAAGAAATCTCGGTGAAAGGCTCCAATTTGACGAAATAATCACAGAATTGACATTACAAGCAAATTCTAAGCATTTCTGTGCATTTGTCGCAAAATTCGGTACTTACCACTGAATTGCTTGATGCCCTTGGGCATTTTTTTGCTCAGCCTGACAGGATACAACAAAATATGGCCAAGGGATCCAAGAGGAGTCGGTGAAAGCCTCGAATTTGGCCACATTTGGCCCAAATTTCGACGTTTTGTATGGAAATTGAGCCAAAAACGGGGTTTTGTCGCCAAATCCGGTACTTGCCAGCCTCTCTGTTGATTGTCTTTGTCATTTTCGTGCTCAGCCTGATAGGTTACAACAGAAAATGTCCAAAGGCTCCAAGAAATCTCGGTGAAAGGCTCCAATTTGACGAAATAATCACAGAATTGACATTACAAGCAAATTCTAAGCATTTCTGTGCATTTGTCGCAAAATTCGGTACTTACCACTGAATTGCTTGATGCCCTTGGGCATTTTTTTGCTCAGCCTGACAGGATACAACAAAATATGGCCAAGGGATCCAAGAGGAGTCGGTGAAAGCCTCGAATTTGGCCACATTTGGCCCAAATTTCGACGTTTTGTATGGAAATTGAGCCAAAAACGGGGTTTTGTCGCCAAATCCGGTACTTGCCAGCCTCTCTGTTGAATGTCTTTGTCATTTTCGTGCTCAGCCTGACAGGATACAACAAAATATGGCCAAGGGATCCAAGAGGAGTCGGTGAAAGCCTCGAATTTGGCCACATTAGGCCCAAATTTCGACGTTTTGTATTGAAATTGAGCCAAAAACGGGGTTTTGTCGCCAAATCCGGTACTTGCCAGCCTCTCTGTTGATTGTCTTTGTCATTTTCGTGCTCAGCCTGATAGGTTACAACAGAAAATGTCCAAAGGCTCCAAGAAATCTCGGTGAAAGGCTCCAATTTGACGAAATAATCACAGAATTGACATTACAAGCAAATTCTAAGCATTTCTGTGCATTTGTCGCAAAATTCGGTACTTACCACTGAATTGCTTGATGCCCTTGGGCATTTTTTTGCTCAGCCTGACAGGATACAACAAAATATGGCCAAGGGATCCAAGAGGAGTCGGTGAAAGCCTCGAATTTGGCCACATTTGGCCCAAATTTCGACGTTTTGTATTGAAATTGAGCCAAAAACGGGGTTTTGTCGCCAAATCCGGTACTTGCCAGCCTCTCTGTTGATTGTCTTTGTCATTTTCGTGCTCAGCCTGATAGGTTACAACAGAAAATGTCCAAAGGCTCCAAGAAATCTCGGTGAAAGGCTCCAATTTGACGAAATAATCACAGAATTGACATTACAAGCAAATTCTAAGCATTTCTGTGCATTTGTCGCAAAATTCGGTACTTACCACTGAATTGCTTGATGCCCTTGGGCATTTTTTTGCTCAGCCTGACAGGATACAACAAAATATGGCCAAGGGATCCAAGAGGAGTCGGTGAAAGCCTCGAATTTGGCCACATTTGGCCCAAATTTCGACGTTTTGTATGGAAATTGAGCCAAAAACGGGGTTTTGTCGCCAAATCCGGTACTTGCCAGCCTCTCTGTTGATTGTCTTTGTCATTTTCGTGCTCAGCCTGATAGGTTACAACAGAAAATGTCCAAAGGCTCCAAGAAATCTCGGTGAAAGGCTCCAATTTGACGAAATAATCACAGAATTGACATTACAAGCAAATTCTAAGCATTTCTGTGCATTTGTCGCAAAATTCGGTACTTACCACTGAATTGCTTGATGCCCTTGGGCATTTTTTTGCTCAGCCTGACAGGATACAACAAAATATGGCCAAGGGATCCAAGAGGAGTCGGTGAAAGCCTCGAATTTGGCCACATTTGGCCCAAATTTCGACGTTTTGTATGGAAATTGAGCCAAAAACGGGGTTTTGTCGCCAAATCCGGTACTTGCCAGCCTCTCTGTTGAATGTCTTTGTCATTTTCGTGCTCAGCCTGACAGGATACAACAAAATATGGCCAAGGGATCCAAGAGGAGTCGGTGAAAGCCTCGAATTTGGCCACATTTGGCCCAAATTTCGACGTTTTGTATTGAAATTGAGCCAAAAACGGGGTTTTGTCGCCAAATCCGGTACTTGCCAGCCTCTCTGTTGATTGTCTTTGTCATTTTCGTGCTCAGCCTGATAGGTTACAACAGAAAATGTCCAAAGGCTCCAAGAAATCTCGGTGAAAGGCTCCAATTTGACGAAATAATCACAGAATTGACATTACAAGCAAATTCTAAGCATTTCTGTGCATTTGTCGCAAAATTCGGTACTTACCACTGAATTGCTTGATGCCCTTGGGCATTTTTTTGCTCAGCCTGACAGGACACTACAAAATATGGCCAAGGGATCCAAGAGGAGTCGGTGAAAGCCTCGAATTTGGCCACATTTGGCCCAAATTTCGACGTTTTGTATGGAAATTGAGCCAAAAACGGGGTTTTGTCGCCAAATCCGGTACTTGCCAGCCTCTCTGTTGAATGTCTTTGTCATTTTCGTGCTCAGCCTGACAGGATACAACAAAATATGGCCAAGGGATCCAAGAGGAGTCGGTGAAAGCCTCGAATTTGGCCACATTTGGCCCAAATTTCGACGTTTTGTATTGAAATTGAGCCAAAAACGGGGTTTTGTCGCCAAATCCGGTACTTGCCAGCCTCTCTGTTGATTGTCTTTGTCATTTTCGTGCTCAGCCTGATAGGTTACAACAGAAAATGTCCAAAGGCTCCAAGAAATCTCGGTGAAAGGCTCCAATTTGACGAAATAATCACAGAATTGACATTACAAGCAAATTCTAAGCATTTCTGTGCATTTGTCGCAAAATTCGGTACTTACCACTGAATTGCTTGATGCCCTTGGGCATTTTTTTGCTCAGCCTGACAGGATACAACAAAATATGGCCAAGGGATCCAAGAGGAGTCGGTGAAAGCCTCGAATTTGGCCACATTTGGCCCAAATTTCGACGTTTTGTATTGAAATTGAGCCAAAAACGGGGTTTTGTCGCCTAATCCGGTACTTGCCAGCCTCTCTGTTGATTGTCTTTGTCATTTTCGTGCTCAGCCTGATAGGTTACAACAGAAAATGTCCAAAGGCTCCAAGAAATCTCGGTGAAAGGCTCCAATTTGACGAAATAATCACAGAATTGACATTACAAGCAAATTCTAAGCATTTCTGTGCATTTGTCGCAAAATTCGGTACTTACCACTGAATTGCTTAATGCCCTTGGGCATTTTTTTGCTCAGCCTGACAGGATACAACAAAATATGGCCAAGGGATCCAAGAGGAGTCGGTGAAAGCCTCGAATTTGGCCACATTTGGCCCAAATTTCGACGTTTTGTATTGAAATTGAGCCAAAAACGGGGTTTTGTCGCCAAATCCGGTACTTGCCAGCCTCTCTGTTGATTGTCTTTGTCATTTTCGTGCTCATCCTGACAGGATACAACAGAAAATGTCCAAAGGCTCCAAGAAATCTCGGTGAAAGGCTCCAATTTGACGAAATAATCACAGAATTGACATTACAAGCAAATTCTAAGCATTTCTGTGCATTTGTCGCAAAATTCGGTACTTACCACTGAATTGCTTGATGCCCTTGGGCATTTTTTTGCTCAGCCTGACAGGATACAACAAAATATGGCCAAGGGATCCAAGAGGAGTCTTTGAAAGCCTCGAATTTGGCCACATTTGGCCCAAATTTCGACGTTTTGTATGGAAATTGAGCCAAAAACGGGGTTTTGTCGCCAAATCCGGTACTTGCCAGCCTCTCTGTTGAATGTCTTTGTCATTTTCGTGCTCAGCTTGACAGGATACAACAAAATATGGCCAAGGGATCCAAGAGGAGTCGGTGAAAGACTCGAATTTGGCCACATTTGGCCCAAATTTCGACGTTTTGTATTGAAATTGAGCCAAAAACGGGGTTTTGTCGCCAAATCCGGTACTTGCCAGCCTCTCTGTTGAATGTCTTTGTCATTTTCGTGCTCAGCCTGATAGGTTACAACAGAAAATGTCCAAAGGCTCCAAGAAATCTCGGTGAAAGGCTCCAATTTGACGAAATAATCACAGAATTGACATTACAAGCAAATTCTAAGCATTTCTGTGCATTTGTCGCAAAATTCGGTACTTACCACTGAATTGCTTGATGCCCTTGGGCATTTTTTTGCTCAGCCTGACAGGATACAACAAAATATGGCCAAGGGATCCAAGAGGAGTCGGTGAAAGCCTCGAATTTGGCCACATTTGGCCCAAATTTCGACGTTTTGTATGGAAATTGAGCCAAAAACGGGGTTTTGTCGCCAAATACGGTACTTGCCAGCCTCTCTGTTGATTGTCTTTGTCATTTTCGTGCTCAGCCTGATAGGTTACAACAGAAAATGTCCAAAGGCTCCAAGAAATCTCGGTGAAAGGCTCCAATTTGACGAAATAATCACAGAATTGACATTACAAGCAAATTCTAAGCATTTCTGTGCATTTGTCGCAAAATTCGGTACTTACCACTGAATTGCTTGATGCCCTTGGGCATTTTTTTGCTCAGCCTGACAGGATACAACAAAATATGGCCAAGGGATCCAAGAGGAGTCGGTGAAAGCCTCGAATTTGGCCACATTTGGCCCAAATTTCGACGTTTTGTATGGAAATTGAGCCAAAAACGGGGTTTTGTCGCCAAATCCGGTACTTGCCAGCCTCTCTGTTGAATGTCTTTGCCATTTTCGTGCTCAGCCTGACAGGATACAACAAAATATGGCCAAGGGATCCAAGAGGAGTCGGTGAAAGCCTCGAATTTGGCCACATTTGGCCCAAATTTCGACGTTTTGTATTGAAATTGAGCCAAAAACGGGGTTTTGTCGCCAAATCCGGTACTTGCCAGCCTCTCTGTTGATTGTCTTTGTCATTTTCGTGCTCAGCCTGATAGGTTACAACAGAAAATGTCCAAAGGCTCCAAGAAATCTCGGTGAAAGGCTCCAATTTGACGAAATAATCACAGAATTGACATTACAAGAAAATTCTAAGCATTTCTGTGCATTTGTCGCAAAATTCGGTACTTACCACTGAATTGCTTGATGCCCTTGGGCATTTTTTTGCTCAGCCTGACAGGATACAACAAAATATGGCCAAGGGATCCAAGAGGAGTCGGTGAAAGCCTCGAATTTGGCCACATTTGGCCCAAATTTCGACGTTTTGTATTGAAATTGAGCCAAAAACGGGGTTTTGTCGCCTAATCCGGTACTTGCCAGCCTCTCTGTTGATTGTCTTTGTCATTTTCGTGCTCAGCCTGATAGGTTACAACAGAAAATGTCCAAAGGCTCCAAGAAATCTCGGTGAAAGGCTCCAATTTGACGAAATAATCACAGAATTGACATTACAAGCAAATTCTAAGCATTTCTGTGCATTTGTCGCAAAATTCGGTACTTACCACTGAATTGCTTGATGCCCTTGGGCATTTTTTTGCTCAGCCTGACAGGATACAACAAAATATGGCCAAGGGATCCAAGAGGAGTCGGTGAAAGCCTCGAATTTGGCCACATTTGGCCCAAATTTCGACGTTTTGTATGGAAATTGAGCCAAAAACGGGGTTTTGTCGCCAAATCCGGTACTTGCCAGCCTCTCTGTTGAATGTCTTTGTCATTTTCGTGCTCAGCCTGACAGGATACAACAAAATATGGCCAAGGGATCCAAGAGGAGTCGGTGAAAGCCTCGAATTTGGCCACATTTGGCCCAAATTTCGACGTTTTGTATTGAAATTGAGCCAAAAACGGGGTTTTGTCGCCTAATCCGGTACTTGCCAGCCTCTCTGTTGATTGTCTTTGTCATTTTCGTGCTCAGCCTGATAGGTTACAACAGAAAATGTCCAAAGGCTCCAAGAAATCTCGGTGAAAGGCTCCAATTTGACGAAATAATCACAGAATTGACATTACAAGCAAATTCTAAGCATTTCTGTGCATTTGTCGCAAAATTCGGTACTTACCACTGAATTGCTTGATGCCCTTGGGCATTTTTTTGCTCAGCCTGACAGGACACAACAAAATATGGCCAAGGGATCCAAGAGGAGTCGGTGAAAGCCTCGAATTTGGCCACATTTGGCCCAAATTTCGACGTTTTGTATTGAAATTGAGCCAAAAACGGGGTTTTGTCGCCTAATCCGGTACTTGCCAGCCTCTCTGTTGATTGTCTTTGTCATTTTCGTGCTCAGCCTGATAGGTTACAACAGAAAATGTCCAAAGGCTCCAAGAAATCTCGGTGAAAGACTCCAATTTGACGAAATAATCACAGAATTGACATTACAAGCAAATTCTAAGCATTTCTGTGCATTTGTCGCAAAATTCGGTACTTACCACTGAATTGCTTGATGCCCTTGGGCATTTTTTTGCTCAGCCTGACAGGATACAACAAAATATGGCCAAGGGATCCAAGAGGAGTCGGTGAAAGCCTCGAATTTGGCCACATTTGGCCCAAATTTCGACGTTTTGTATGGAAATTGAGCCAAAAACGGGGTTTTGTCGCCAAATCCGGTACTTGCCAGCCTCTCTGTTGAATGTCTTTGTCATTTTCGTGCTCAGCCTGACAGGATACAACAAAATATGGCCAAGGGATCCAAGAGGAGTCGGTGAAAGCCTCGAATTTGGCCACATTTGGCCCAAATTTCGACGTTTTGTATTGAAATTGAGCCAAAAACGGGGTTTTGTCGCCAAATCCGGTACTTGCCAGCCTCTCTGTTGATTGTCTTTGTCATTTTCGTGCTCAGCCTGATAGGTTACAACAGAAAATGTCCAAAGGCTCCAAGAAATCTCGGTGAAAGGCTCCAATTTGACGAAATAATCACAGAATTGACATTACAAGCAAATTCTAAGCATTTCTGTGCATTTGTCGCAAAATTCGGTACTTACCACTGAATTGCTTGATGCCCTTGGGCATTTTTTTGCTCAGCCTGACAGGATACAACAAAATATGGCCAAGGGATCCAAGAGGAGTCGGTGAAAGCCTCGAATTTGGCCACATTTGGCCCAAATTTCGACGTTTTGTATGGAAATTGAGCCAAAAACGGGGTTTTGTCGCCAAATCCGGTACTTGCCAGCCTCTCTGTTGATTGTCTTTGTCATTTTCGTGCTCAGCCTGATAGGTTACAACAGAAAATGTCCAAAGGCTCCAAGAAATCTCGGTGAAAGGCTCCAATTTGACGAAATAATCACAGAATTGACATTACAAGCAAATTCTAAGCATTTCTGTGCATTTGTCGCAAAATTCGGTACTTACCACTGAATTGCTTGATGCCCTTGGGCATTTTTTTGCTCAGCCTGACAGGATACAACAAAATATGGCCAAGGGATCCAAGAGGAGTCGGTGAAAGCCTCGAATTTGGCCACATTTGGCCCAAATTTCGACGTTTTGTATGGAAATTGAGCCAAAAACGGGGTTTTGTCGCCAAATCCGGTACTTGCCAGCCTCTCTGTTGAATGTCTTTGTCATTTTCGTGCTCAGCCTGACAGGATACAACAAAATATGGCCAAGGGATCCAAGAGGAGTCGGTGAAAGCCTCGAATTTGGCCACATTTGGCCCAAATTTCGACGTTTTGTATTGAAATTGAGCCAAAAACGGGGTTTTGTCGCCAAATCCGGTACTTGCCAGCCTCTCTGTTGATTGTCTTTGTCATTTTCGTGCTCAGCCTGATAGGTTACAACAGAAAATGTCCAAAGGCTCCAAGAAATCTCGGTGAAAGGCTCCAATTTGACGAAATAATCACAGAATTGACATTACAAGCAAATTCTAAGCATTTCTGTGCATTTGTCGCAAAATTCGGTACTTACCACTGAATTGCTTGATGCCCTTGGGCATTTTTTTGCTCAGCCTGACAGGATACAACAAAATATGGCCAAGGGATCCAAGAGGAGTCGGTGAAAGCCTCGAATTTGGCCACATTTGGCCCAAATTTCGACGTTTTGTATGGAAATTGAGCCAAAAACGGGGTTTTGTCGCCAAATCCGGTACTTGCCAGCCTCTCTGTTGATTGTCTTTGTCATTTTCGTGCTCAGCCTGATAGGTTACAACAGAATATGTCCAAAGGCTCCAAGAAATCTCGGTGAAAGGCTCCAATTTGACGAAATAATCACAGAATTGACATTACAAGCAAATTCTAAGCATTTCTGTGCATTTGTCGCAAAATTCGGTACTTACCACTGAATTGCTTGATGCCCTTGGGCATTTTTTTGCTCAGCCTGACAGGATACAACAAAATATGGCCAAGGGATCCAAGAGGAGTCGGTGAAAGCCTCGAATTTGGCCACATTTGGCCCAAATTTCGACGTTTTGTATGGAAATTGAGCCAAAAACGGGGTTTTGTCGCCAAATCCGGTACTTGCCAGCCTCTCTGTTGAATGTCTTTGTCATTTTCGTGCTCAGCCTGACAGGATACAACAAAATATGGCCAAGGGATCCAAGAGGAGTCGGTGAAAGCCTCGAATTTGGCCACATTTGGCCCAAATTTCGACGTTTTGTATTGAAATTGAGCCAAAAACGGGGTTTTGTCGCCAAATCCGGTACTTGCCAGCCTCTCTGTTGATTGTCTTTGTCATTTTCGTGCTCAGCCTGATAGGTTACAACAGAAAATGTCCAAAGGCTCCAAGAAATCTCGGTGAAAGGCTCCAATTTGACGAAATAATCACAGAATTGACATTACAAGCAAATTCTAAGCATTTCTGTGCATTTGTCGCAAAATTCGGTACTTACCACTGAATTGCTTGATGCCCTTGGGCATTTTTTTGCTCAGCTTGACAGGACACAACAAAATATGGCCAAGGGATCCAAGAGGAGTCGGTGAAAGCCTCGAATTTGGCCACATTTGGCCCAAATTTCGACGTTTTGTATGGAAATTGAGCCAAAAACGGGGTTTTGTCGCCAAATCCGGTACTTGCCAGCCTCTCTGTTGAATGTCTTTGTCATTTTCGTGCTCAGCCTGATAGGTTACAACAGAAAATGTCCAAAGGCTCCAAGAAATCTCGGTGAAAGGCTCCAATTTGACGAAATAATCACAGAATTGACATTACAAGCAAATTCTAAGCATTTCTGTGCATTTGTCGCAAAATTCGGTACTTACCACTGAATTGCTTGATGCCCTTGGGCATTATTTTGCTCAGCCTGACAGGATACAACAAAATATGGCCAAGGGATCCAAGAGGAGTCGGTGAAAGCCTCGAATTTGGCCACATTTGGCCCAAATTTCGACGTTTTGTATGGAAATTGAGCCAAAAACGGGGTTTTGTCGCCAAATCCGGTACTTGCCAGCCTCTCTGTTGAATGTCTTTGTCATTTTCGTGCTCAGCCTGATAGGTTACAACAGAAAATGTCCAAAGGCTCCAAGAAATCTCGGTGAAAGGCTCCAATTTGACGAAATAATCACAGAATTGACATTACAAGCAAATTCTAAGCATTTCTGTGCATTTGTCGCAAAATTCGGTACTTACCACTGAATTGCTTGATGCCCTTGGGCATTTTTTTGCTCAGCCTGACAGGATACAACAAAATATGGCCAAGGGATCCAAGAGGAGTCGGTGAAAGCCTCGAATTTGGCCACATTTGGCCCAAATTTCGACGTTTTGTATTGAAATTGAGCCAAAAACGGGGTTTTGTCGCCAAATCCGGTACTTGCCAGCCTCTCTGTTGATTGTCTTTGTCATTTTCGTGCTCAGCCTGATAGGTTACAACAGAAAATGTCCAAAGGCTCCAAGAAATCTCGGTGAAAGGCTCCAATTTGACGAAATAATCACAGAATTGACATTACAAGCAAATTCTAAGCATTTCTGTGCATTTGTCGCAAAATTCGGTACTTACCACTGAATTGCTTGATGCCCTTGGGCATTTTTTTGCTCAGCCTGACAGGATACAACAAAATATGGCCAAGGGATCCAAGAGGAGTCGGTGAAAGCCTCGAATTTGGCCACATTTGGCCCAAATTTCGACGTTTTGTATTGAAATTGAGCCAAAAACGGGGTTTTGTCGCCAAATCCGGTACTTGCCAGCCTCTCTGTTGATTGTCTTTGTCATTTTCGTGCTCAGCCTGATAGGTTACAACAGAAAATGTCCAAAGGCTCCAAGAAATCTCGGTGAAAGGCTCCAATTTGACGAAATAATCACAGAATTGACATTACAAGCAAATTCTAAGCATTTCTGTGCATTTGTCGCAAAATTCGGTACTTACCACTGAATTGCTTGATGCCCTTGGGCATTTTTTTGCTCAGCCTGACAGGATACAACAAAATATGGCCAAGGGATCCAAGAGGAGTCGGTGAAAGCCTCGAATTTGGCCACATTTGGCCCAAATTTCGACGTTTTGTATGGAAATTGAGCCAAAAACGGGGTTTTGTCGCCAAATCCGGTACTTGCCAGCCTCTCTGTTGATTGTCTTTGTCATTTTCGTGCTCAGCCTGATAGGTTACAACAGAAAATGTCCAAAGGCTCCAAGAAATCTCGGTGAAAGGCTCCAATTTGACGAAATAATCACAGAATTGACATTACAAGCAAATTTTAAGCATTTCTGTGCATTTGTCGCAAAATTCGGTACTTACCACTGAATTGCTTGATGCCCTTGGGCATTTTTTTGCTCAGCCTGACAGGATACAACAAAATATGGCCAAGGGATCCAAGAGGAGTCGGTGAAAGCCTCGAATTTGGCCACATTTGGCCCAAATTTCGACGTTTTGTATGGAAATTGAGCCAAAAACGGGGTTTTGTCGCCAAATCCGGTACTTGCCAGCCTCTCTGTTGAATGTCTTTGTCATTTTCGTGCTCAGCCTGACAGGATACAACAAAATCTGGCCAAGGGATCCAAGAGGAGTCGGTGAAAGCCTCGAATTTGGCCACATTTGGCCCAAATTTCGACGTTTTGTATTGAAATTGAGCCAAAAACGGGGTTTTGTCGCCAAATCCGGTACTTGCCAGCCTCTCTGTTGATTGTCTTTGTCATTTTCGTGCTCAGCCTGATAGGTTACAACAGAAAATGTCCAAAGGCTCCAAGAAATCTCGGTGAAAGGCTCCAATTTGACGAAATAATCACAGAATTGACATTACAAGCAAATTCTAAGCATTTCTGTGCATTTGTCGCAAAATTCGGTACTTACCACTGAATTGCTTGATGCCCTTGGGCATTTTTTTGCTCAGCCTGACGGGACACAACAAAATATGGCCAAGGGATCCAAGAGGAGTCGGTGAAAGCCTCGAATTTGGCCACATTTGGCCCAAATTTCGACGTTTTGTATTGAAATTGAGCCAAAAACGGGGTTTTGTCGCCAAATCCGGTACTTGCCAGCCTCTCTGTTGATTGTCTTTGTCATTTTCGTGCTCAGCCTGATAGGTTACAACAGAAAATGTCCAAAGGCTCCAAGAAATCTCGGTGAAAGGCTCCAATTTGACGAAATAATCACAGAATTGACATTACAAGCAAATTCTAAGCATTTCTGTGCATTTGTCGCAAAATTCGGTACTTACCACTGAATTGCTTGATGCCCTTGGGCATTTTTTTGCTCAGCCTGACAGGATACAACAAAATATGGCCAAGGGATCCAAGAGGAGTCGGTGAAAGCCTCGAATTTGGCCACATTTGGCCCAAATTTCGACGTTTTGTATGGAAATTGAGCCAAAAACGGGGTTTTGTCGCCAAATCCGGTACTTGCCAGCCTCTCTGTTGAATGTCTTTGTCATTTTCGTGCTCAGCCTGACAGGATACAACAAAATATGGCCAAGGGATCCAAGAGGAGTCGGTGAAAGCCTCGAATTTGGCCACATTTGGCCCAAATTTCGACGTTTTGTATTGAAATTGAGCCAAAAACGGGGTTTTGTCGCCAAATCCGGTACTTGCCAGCCTCTCTGTTGATTGTCTTTGTCATTTTCGTGCTCAGCCTGATAGGTTACAACAGAAAATGTCCAAAGGCTCCAAGAAATCTCGGTGAAAGGCTCCAATTTGACGAAATAATCACAGAATTGACATTACAAGCAAATTCTAAGCATTTCTGTGCATTTGTCGCAAAATTCGGTACTTACCACTGAATTGCTTGATGCCCTTGGGCATTTTTTTGCTCAGCCTGACAGGATACAACAAAATATGGCCAAAAGATCCAAGAGGAGTCGGTGAAAGCCTCGAATTTGGCCACATTTGGCCCAAATATCGACGTTTTGTATTGAAATTGAGCCAAAAACGGGGTTTTGTCGCCAAATCCGGTACTTGCCAGCCTCTCTGTTGATTGTCTTTGTCATTTTCGTGCTCAGCCTGATAGGTTACAACAGAAAATGTCCAAAGGCTCCAAGAAATCTCGGTGAAAGGCTCCAATTTGACGAAATAATCACAGAATTGACATTACAAGCAAATTTTAAGCATTTCTGTGCATTTGTCGCAAAATTCGGTACTTACCACTGAATTGCTTGATGCCCTTGGGCATTTTTTTGCTCAGCCTGACAGGATACAACAAAATATGGCCAAGGGATCCAAGAGGAGTCGGTGAAAGCCTCGAATTTGGCCACATTTGGCCCAAATTTCGACGTTTTGTATGGAAATTGAGCCAAAAACGGGGTTTTGTCGCCAAATCCGGTACTTGCCAGCCTCTCTGTTGAATGTCTTTGTCATTTTCGTGCTCAGCCTGACAGGATACAACAAAATATGGCCAAGGGATCCAAGAGGAGTCGGTGAAAGCCTCGAATTTGGCCACATTTGGCCCAAATTTCGACGTTTTGTATGGAAATTGAGCCAAAAACGGGGTTTTGTCGCCAAATCCGGTACTTGCCAGCCTCTCTGTTGATTGTCTTTGTCATTTTCGTGCTCAGCCTGATAGGTTACAACAGAAAATGTCCAAAGGCTCCAAGAAATCTCGGTGAAAGGCTCCAATTTGACGAAATAATCACAGAATTGACATTACAAGCAAATTCTAAGCATTTCTGTGCATTTGTCGCAAAATTCGGTACTTACCACTGAATTGCTTGATGCCCTTGGGCATTTTTTTGCTCAGCCTGACAGGATACAACAAAATATGGCCAAGGGATCCAAGAGGAGTCGGTGAAAGCCTCGAATTTGGCCACATTTGGCCCAAATTTCGACGTTTTGTATGGAAATTGAGCCAAAAACGGGGTTTTGTCGCCAAATCCGGTACTTGCCAGCCTCTCTGTTGAATGTCTTTGTCATTTTCGTGCTCAGCCTGACAGGATACAACAAAATATGGCCAAGGGATCCAAGAGGAGTCGGTGAAAGCCTCGAATTTGGCCACATTTGGCCCAAATTTCGACGTTTTGTATTGAAATTGAGCCAAAAACGGGGTTTTGTCGCCAAATCCGGTACTTGCCAGCCTCTCTGTTGATTGTCTTTGTCATTTTCGTGCTCAGCCTGATAGGTTACAACAGAAAATGTCCAAAGGCTCCAAGAAATCTCGGTGAAAGGCTCCAATTTGACGAAATAATCACAGAATTGACATTACAAGCAAATTCTAAGCATTTCTGTGCATTTGTCGCAAAATTCGGTACTTACCACTGAATTGCTTGATGCCCTTGGGCATTTTTTTGCTCAGCCTGACAGGATACAACAAAATATGGCCAAGGGATCCAAGAGGAGTCGGTGAAAGCCTCGAATTTGGCCACATTTGGCCCAAATTTCGACGTTTTGTATGGAAATTGAGCCAAAAACGGGGTTTTGTCGCCAAATCCGGTACTTGCCAGCCTCTCTGTTGATTGTCTTTGTCATTTTCGTGCTCAGCCTGATAGGTTACAACAGAAAATGTCCAAAGGCTCCAAGAAATCTCGGTGAAAGGCTCCAATTTGACGAAATAATCACAGAATTGACATTACAAGCAAATTCTAAGCATTTCTGTGCATTTGTCGCAAAATTCGGTACTTACCACTGAATTGCTTGATGCCCTTGGGCATTTTTTTGCTCAGCCTGACAGGATACAACAAAATATGGCCAAGGGATCCAAGAGGAGTCGGTGAAAGCCTCGAATTTGGCCACATTTGGCCCAAATTTCGACGTTTTGTATGGAAATTGAGCCAAAAACGGGGTTTTGTCGCCAAATCCGGTACTTGCCAGCCTCTCTGTTGAATGTCTTTGTCATTTTCGTGCTCAGCCTGACAGGATACAACAAAATATGGCCAAGGGATCCAAGAGGAGTCGGTGAAAGCCTCGAATTTGGCCACATTTGGCCCAAATTTCGACGTTTTGTATTGAAATTGAGCCAAAAACGGGGTTTTGTCGCCAAATCCGGTACTTGCCAGCCTCTCTGTTGATTGTCTTTGTCATTTTCGTGCTCAGCCTGATAGGTTACAACAGAAAATGTCCAAAGGCTCCAAGAAATCTCGGTGAAAGGCTCCAATTTGACGAAATAATCACAGAATTGACATTACAAGCAAATTCTAAGCATTTCTGTGCATTTGTCGCAAAATTCGGTACTTACCACTGAATTGCTTGATGCCCTTGGGCATTTTTTTGCTCAGCCTGACAGGATACAACAAAATATGGCCAAGGGATCCAAGAGGAGTCGGTGAAAGCCTCGAATTTGGCCACATTTGGCCCAAATTTCGACGTTTTGTATGGAAATTGAGCCAAAAACGGGGTTTTGTCGCCAAATCCGGTACTTGCCAGCCTCTCTGTTGAATGTCTTTGTCATTTTCGTGCTCAGCCTGACAGGATACAACAAAATATGGCCAAGGGATCCAAGAGGAGTCGGTGAAAGCCTCGAATTTGGCCACATTTGGTCCAAATTTCGACGTTTTGTATTGAAATTGAGCCAAAAACGGGGTTTTGTCGCCTAATCCGGTACTTGCCAGCCTCTCTGTTGATTGTCTTTGTCATTTTCGTGCTCAGCCTGATAGGTTACAACAGAAAATGTCCAAAGGCTCCAAGAAATCTCGGTGAAAGGCTCCAATTTGACGAAATAATCATAGAATTGACATTACAAGCAAATTCTAAGCATTTCTGTGCATTTGTCGCAAAATTCGGTACTTACCACTGAATTGCTTGATGCCCTTGGGCATTTTTTTGCTCAGCCTGACAGGACACAACAAAATATGGCCAAGGGATCCAAGAGGAGTCGGTGAAAGCCTCGAATTTGGCCACATTTGGCCCAAATTTCGACGTTTTGTATTGAAATTGAGCCAAAAACGGGGTTTTGTCGCCAAATCCGGTACTTGCCAGCCTCTCTGTTGATTGTCTTTGTCATTTTCGTGCTCAGCCTGATAGGTTACAACAGAAAATGTCCAAAGGCTCCAAGAAATCTCGGTGAAAGGCTCCAATTTGACGAAATAATCACAGAATTGACATTACAAGCAAATTCTAAGCATTTCTGTGCATTTGTCGCAAAATTCGGTACTTACCACTGAATTGCTTGATGCCCTTGGGCATTTTTTTGCTCAGCCTGACAGGATACAACAAAATATGGCCAAGGGATCCAAAAGGAGTCGGTGAAAGCCTCGAATTTGGCCACATTTGGCCCAAATTTCGACGTTTTGTATGGAAATTGAGCCAAAAACGGGGTTTTGTCGCCAAATCCGGTACTTGCCAGCCTCTCTGTTGAATGTCTTTGTCATTTTCGTGCTCAGCCTGACAGGATACAACAAAATATGGCCAAGGGATCCAAGAGGAGTCGGTGAAAGCCTCGAATTTGGCCACATTTGGCCCAAATTTCGACGTTTTGTATTGAAATTGAGCCAAAAACGTGGTTTTGTCGCCAAATCCGGTACTTGCCAGCCTCTCTGTTGATTGTCTTTGTCATTTTCGTGCTCAGCCTGATAGGTTACAACAGAAAATGTCCAAAGGCTCCAAGAAATCTCGGTGAAAGGCTCCAATTTGACGAAATAATCACAGAATTGACATTACAAGCAAATTCTAAGCATTTCTGTGCATTTGTCGCAAAATTCGGTACTTACCACTGAATTGCTTGATGCCCTTGGGCATTTTTTTGCTCAGCCTGACAGGATACAACAAAATATGGCCAAGGGATCCAAGAGGAGTCGGTGAAAGCCTCGAATTTGGCCACATTTGGCCCAAATTTCGACGTTTTGTATTGAAATTGAGCCAAAAACGGGGTTTTGTCGCCTAATCCGGTACTTGCCAGCCTCTCTGTTGATTGTCTTTGTCATTTTCGTGCTCAGCCTGATAGGTTACAACAGAAAATGTCCAAAGGCTCCAAGAAATCTCGGTGAAAGGCTCCAATTTGACGAAATAATCACAGAATTGACATTACAAGCAAATTCTAAGCATTTCTGTGCATTTGTCGCAAAATTCGGTACTTACCACTGAATTGCTTGATGCCCTTGGGCATTTTTTTGCTCAGCCTGACAGGATACAACAAAATATGGCCAAGGGATCCAAGAGGAGTCGGTGAAAGCCTCGAATTTGGCCACATTTGGCCCAAATTTCGACGTTTTGTATGGAAATTGAGCCAAAAACGGGGTTTTGTCGCCAAATCCGGTACTTGCCAGCCTCTCTGTTGAATGTCTTTGTCATTTTCGTGCTCAGCCTGACAGGATACAACAAAATATGGCCAAGGGATCCAAGAGGAGTCGGTGAAAGCCTCGAATTTGGCCACATTTGGCCCAAATTTCGACGTTTTGTATTGAAATTGAGCCAAAAACGGGGTTTTGTCGCCAAATCCGGTACTTGCCAGCCTCTCTGTTGATTGTCTTTGTCATTTTCGTGCTCAGCCTGATAGGTTACAACAGAAAATGTCCAAAGGCTCCAAGAAATCTCGGTGAAAGGCTCCAATTTGACGAAATAATCACAGAATTGACATTACAAGCAAATTCTAAGCATTTCTGTGCATTTGTCGCAAAATTCGGTACTTACCACTGAATTGCTTGATGCCCTTGGGCATTTTTTTGCTCAGCCTGACAGGATACAACAAAATATGGCCAAGGGATCCAAGAGGAGTCGGTGAAAGCCTCGAATTTGGCCACATTTGGCCCAAATTTCGACGTTTTGTATGGAAATTGAGCCAAAAACGGGGTTTTGTCGCCAAATCCGGTACTTGCCAGCCTCTCTGTTGAATGTCTTTGTCATTTTCGTGCTCAGCCTGACAGGATACAACAAAATATGGCCAAGGGATCCAAGAGGAGTCGGTGAAAGCCTCGAATTTGGCCACATTTGGCCCAAATTTCGACGTTTTGTATTGAAATTGAGCCAAAAACGGGGTTTTGTCGCCTAATCCGGTACTTGCCAGCCTCTCTGTTGATTGTCTTTGTCATTTTCGTGCTCAGCCTGATAGGTTACAACAGAAAATGTCCAAAGGCTCCAAGAAATCTCGGTGAAAGGCTCCAATTTGACGAAATAATCACAGAATTGACATTACAAGCAAATTCTAAGCATTTCTGTGCATTTGTCGCAAAATTCGGTACTTACCACTGAATTGCTTGATGCCCTTGGGCATTTTTTTGCTCAGCCTGACAGGACACAACAAAATATGGCCAAGGGATCCAAGAGGAGTCGGTGAAAGCCTCGAATTTGGCCACATTTGGCCCAAATTTCGACGTTTTGTATTGAAATTGAGCCAAAAACGGGGTTTTGTCGCCTAATCCGGTACTTGCCAGCCTCTCTGTTGATTGTCTTTGTCATTTTCGTGCTCAGCCTGATAGGTTACAACAGAAAATGTCCAAAGGCTCCAAGAAATCTCGGTGAAAGGCTCCAATTTGACGAAATAATCACAGAATTGACATTACAAGCAAATTCTAAGCATTTCTGTGCATTTGTCGCAAAATTCGGTACTTACCACTGAATTGCTTGATGCCCTTGGGCATTTTTTTGCTCAGCCTGACAGGATACAACAAAATATGGCCAAGGGATCCAAGAGGAGTCGGTGAAAGCCTCGAATTTGGCCACATTTGGCCCAAATTTCGACGTTTTGTATGGAAATTGAGCCAAAAACGGGGTTTTGTCGCCAAATCCGGTACTTGCCAGCCTCTCTGTTGAATGTCTTTGTCATTTTCGTGCTCAGCCTGACAGGATACAACAAAATATGGCCAAGGGATCCAAGAGGAGTCGGTGAAAGCCTCGAATTTGGCCACATTTGGCCCAAATTTCGACGTTTTGTATTGAAATTGAGCCAAAAACGGGGTTTTGTCGCCAAATCCGGTACTTGCCAGCCTCTCTGTTGATTGTCTTTGTCATTTTCGTGCTCAGCCTGATAGGTTACAACAGAAAATGTCCAAAGGCTCCAAGAAATCTCGGTGAAAGGCTCCAATTTGACGAAATAATCACAGAATTGACATTACAAGCAAATTCTAAGCATTTCTGTGCATTTGTCGCAAAATTCGGTACTTACCACTGAATTGCTTGATGCCCTTGGGCATTTTTTTGCTCAGCCTGACAGGATACAACAAAATATGGCCAAGGGATCCAAGAGGAGTCGGTGAAAGCCTCGAATTTGGCAACATTTGGCCCAAATTTCGACGTTTTGTATGGAAATTGAGCCAAAAACGGGGTTTTGTCGCCAAATCCGGTACTTGCCAGCCTCTCTGTTGATTGTCTTTGTCATTTTCGTGCTCAGCCTGATAGGTTACAACAGAAAATGTCCAAAGGCTCCAAGAAATCTCGGTGAAAGGCTCCAATTTGACGAAATAATCACAGAATTGACATTACAAGCAAATTCTAAGCATTTCTGTGCATTTGTCGCAAAATTCGGTACTTACCACTGAATTGCTTGATGCCCTTGGGCATTTTTTTGCTCAGCCTGACAGGATACAACAAAATATGGCCAAGGGATCCAAGAGGAGTCGGTGAAAGCCTCGAATTTGGCCACATTTGGCCCAAATTTCGACGTTTTGTATGGAAATTGAGCCAAAAACGGGGTTTTGTCGCCAAATCCGGTACTTGCCAGCCTCTCTGTTGAATGTCTTTGTCATTTTCGTGCTCAGCCTGACAGGATACAACAAAATATGGCCAAGGGATCCAAGAGGAGTCGGTGAAAGCCTCGAATTTGGCCACATTAGGCCCAAATTTCGACGTTTTGTATTGAAATTGAGCCAAAAACGGGGTTTTGTCGCCAAATCCGGTACTTGCCAGCCTCTCTGTTGATTGTCTTTGTCATTTTCGTGCTCAGCCTGATAGGTTACAACAGAAAATGTCCAAAGGCTCCAAGAAATCTCGGTGAAAGGCTCCAATTTGACGAAATAATCACAGAATTGACATTACAAGCAAATTCTAAGCATTTCTGTGCATTTGTCGCAAAATTCGGTACTTACCACTGAATTGCTTGATGCCCTTGGGCATTTTTTTGCTCAGCCTGACAGGATACAACAAAATATGGCCAAGGGATCCAAGAGGAGTCGGTGAAAGCCTCGAATTTGGCCACATTTGGCCCAAATTTCGACGTTTTGTATGGAAATTGAGCCAAAAACGGGGTTTTGTCGCCAAATCCGGTACTTGCCAGCCTCTCTGTTGAATGTCTTTGTCATTTTCGTGCTCAGCCTGACAGGATACAACAAAATATGGCCAAGGGATCCAAGAGGAGTCGGTGAAAGCCTCGAATTTGGCCACATTTGGCCCAAATTTCGACGTTTTGTATTGAAATTGAGCCAAAAACGGGGTTTTGTCGCCAAATCCGGTACTTGCCAGCCTCTCTGTTGATTGTCTTTGTCATTTTCGTGCTCAGCCTGATAGGTTACAACAGAAAATGTCCAAAGGCTCCAAGAAATCTCGGTGAAAGGCTCCAATTTGACGAAATAATCACAGAATTGACATTACAAGCAAATTCTAAGCATTTCTGTGCATTTGTCGCAAAATTCGGTACTTACCACTGAATTGCTTGATGCCCTTGGGCATTTTTTTGCTCAGCCTGACAGGACACAACAAAATATGGCCAAGGGATCCAAGAGGAGTCGGTGAAAGCCTCGAATTTGGCCACATTTGGCCCAAATTTCGACGTTTTGTATTGAAATTGAGCCAAAAACGGGGTTTTGTCGCCTAATCCGGTACTTGCCAGCCTCTCTGTTGATTGTCTTTGTCATTTTCGTGCTCAGCCTGATAGGTTACAACAGAAAATGTCCAAAGGCTCCAAGAAATCTCGGTGAAAGGCTCCAATTTGACGAAATAATCACAGAATTGACATTACAAGCAAATTCTAAGCATTTCTGTGCATTTGTCGCAAAATTCGGTACTTACCACTGAATTGCTTGATGCCCTTGGGCATTTTTTTGCTCAGCCTGACAGGATACAACAAAATATGGCCAAGGGATCCAAGAGGAGTCGGTGAAAGCCTCGAATTTGGCCACATTTGGCCCAAATTTCGACGTTTTGTATGGAAATTGAGCCAAAAACGGGGTTTTGTCGCCAAATCCGGTACTTGCCAGCCTCTCTGTTGAATGTCTTTGTCATTTTCGTGCTCAGCCTGACAGGATACAACAAAATATGGCCAAGGGATCCAAGAGGAGTCGGTGAAAGCCTCGAATTTGGCCACATTTGGCCCAAATTTCGACGTTTTGTATTGAAATTGAGCCAAAAACGGGGTTTTGTCGCCAAATCCGGTACTTGCCAGCCTCTCTGTTGATTGTCTTTGTCATTTTCGTGCTCAGCCTGATAGGTTACAACAGAAAATGTCCAAAGGCTCCAAGAAATCTCGGTGAAAGGCTCCAATTTGACGAAATAATCACAGAATTGACATTACAAGCAAATTCTAAGCATTTCTGTGCATTTGTCGCAAAATTCGGTACTTACCACTGAATTGCTTGATGCCCTTGGGCATTTTTTTGCTCAGCCTGACAGGATACAACAAAATATGGCCAAGGGATCCAAGAGGAGTCGGTGAAAGCCTCGAATTTGGCCACATTTGGCCCAAATTTCGACGTTTTGTATGGAAATTGAGCCAAAAACGGGGTTTTGTCGCCAAATCCGGTACTTGCCAGCCTCTCTGTTGAATGTCTTTGTCATTTTCGTGCTCAGCCTGACAGGATACAACAAAATATGGCCAAGGGATCCAAGAGGAGTCGGTGAAAGCCTCGAATTTGGCCACATTTGGCCCAAATTTCGACGTTTTGTATTGAAATTGAGCCAAAAACGGGGTTTTGTCGCCTAATCCGGTACTTGCCAGCCTCTCTGTTGATTGTCTTTGTCATTTTCGTGCTCAGCCTGATAGGTTACAACAGAAAATGTCCAAAGGCTCCAAGAAATCTCGGTGAAAGGCTCCAATTTGACGAAATAATCACAGAATTGACATTACAAGCAAATTCTAAGCATTTCTGTGCATTTGTCGCAAAATTCGGTACTTACCACTGAATTGCTTGATGCCCTTGGGCATTTTTTTGCTCAGCCTGACAGGATACAACAAAATATGGCCAAGGGATCCAAGAGGAGTCGGTGAAAGCCTCGAATTTGGCCACATTTGGCCCAAATTTCGACGTTTTGTATGGAAATTGAGCCAAAAACGGGGTTTTGTCGCCAAATCCGGTACTTGCCAGCCTCTCTGTTGAATGTCTTTGTCATTTTCGTGCTCAGCCTGACAGGACACAACAAAATATGGCCAAGGGATCCAAGAGGAGTCGGTGAAAGCCTCGAATTTGGCCACATTTGGCCCAAATTTCGACGTTTTGTATTGAAATTGAGCCAAAAACGGGGTTTTGTCGCCTAATCCGGTACTTGCCAGCCTCTCTGTTGATTGTCTTTGTCATTTTCGTGCTCAGCCTGATAGGTTACAACAGAAAATGTCCAAAGGCTCCAAGAAATCTCGGTGAAAGGCTCCAATTTGACGAAATAATCACAGAATTGACATTACAAGCAAATTCTAAGCATTTCTGTGCATTTGTCGCAAAATTCGGTACTTACCACTGAATTGCTTGATGCCCTTGGGCATTTTTTTGCTCAGCCTGACAGGATACAACAAAATATGGCCAAGGGATCCAAGAGGAGTCGGTGAAAGCCTCGAATTTGGCCACATTTGGCCCAAATTTCGACGTTTTGTATGGAAATTGAGCCAAAAACGGGGTTTTGTCGCCAAATCCGGTACTTGCCAGCCTCTCTGTTGAATGTCTTTGTCATTTTCGTGCTCAGCCTGACAGGATACAACAAAATATGGCCAAGGGATCCAAGAGGAGTCGGTGAAAGCCTCGAATTTGGCCACATTTGGCCCAAATTTCGACGTTTTGTATTGAAATTATGCCAAAAACGGGGTTTTGTCGCCAAATCCGGTACTTGCCAGCCTCTCTGTTGAATGTCTTTGTCATTTTCGTGCTCAGCCTGATAGGTTACAACAGAAAATGTCCAAAGGCTCCAAGAAATCTCGGTGAAAGGCTCCAATTTGACGAAATAATCACAGAATTGACATTACAAGCAAATTCTAAGCATTTCTGTGCATTTGTCGCAAAATTCGGTACTTACCACTGAATTGCTTGATGCCCTTGGGCATTTTTTTGCTCAGCCTGACAGGATACAACAAAATATGGCCAAGGGATCCAAGAGGAGTCGGTGAAAGCCTCGAATTTGGCCACATTTGGCCCAAATTTCGACGTTTTGTATGGAAATTGAGCCAAAAACGGGGTTTTGTCGCCAAATCCGGTACTTGCCAGCCTCTCTGTTGATTGTCTTTGTCATTTTCGTGCTCAGCCTGATAGGTTACAACAGAAAATGTCCAAAGGCTCCAAGAAATCTCGGTGAAAGGCTCCAATTTGACGAAATAATCACAGAATTGACATTACAAGCAAATTCTAAGCATTTCTGTGCATTTGTCGCAAAATTCGGTACTTACCACTGAATTGCTTGATGCCCTTGGGCATTTTTTTGCTCAGCCTGACAGGATACAACAAAATATGGCCAAGGGATCCAAGAGGAGTCGGTGAAAGCCTCGAATTTGGCCACATTTGGCCCAAATTTCGACGTTTTGTATGGAAATTGAGCCAAAAACGGGGTTTTGTCGCCAAATCCGGTACTTGCCAGCCTCTCTGTTGAATGTCTTTGTCATTTTCGTGCTCAGCCTGACAGGATACAACAAAATATGGCCAAGGGATCCAAGAGGAGTCGGTGAAAGCCTCGAATTTGGCCACATTTGGCCCAAATTTCGACGTTTTGTATTGAAATTGAGCCAAAAACGGGGTTTTGTCGCCAAATCCGGTACTTGCCAGCCTCTCTGTTGATTGTCTTTGTCATTTTCGTGCTCAGCCTGATAGGTTACAACAGAAAATGTCCAAAGGCTCCAAGAAATCTCGGTGAAAGGCTCCAATTTGACGAAATAATCACAGAATTGACATTACAAGCAAATTCTAAGCATTTCTGTGCATTTGTCGCAAAATTCGGTACTTACCACTGAATTGCTTGATGCCCTTGGGCATTTTTTTGCTCAGCCTGACAGGACACAACAAAATATGGCCAAGGGATCCAAGAGGAGTCGGTGAAAGCCTCGAATTTGGCCACATTTGGCCCAAATTTCGACGTTTTGTATTGAAATTGAGCCAAAAACGGGGTTTTGTCGCCTAATCCGGTACTTGCCAGCCTCTCTGTTGATTGTCTTTGTCATTTTCGTGCTCAGCCTGATAGGTTACAACAGAAAATGTCCAAAGGCTCCAAGAAATCTCGGTGAAAGGCTCCAATTTGACGAAATAATCACAGAATTGACATTACAAGCAAATTCTAAGCATTTCTGTGCATTTGTCGCAAAATTCGGTACTTACCACTGAATTGCTTGATGCCCTTGGGCATTTTTTTGCTCAGCCTGACAGGATACAACAAAATATGGCCAAGGGATCCAAGAGGAGTCGGTGAAAGCCTCGAATTTGGCCACATTTGGCCCAAATTTCGACGTTTTGTATGGAAATTGAGCCAAAAACGGGGTTTTGTCGCCAAATCCGGTACTTGCCAGCCTCTCTGTTGAATGTCTTTGTCATTTTCGTGCTCAGCCTGACAGGATACAACAAAATATGGCCAAGGGATCCAAGAGGAGTCGGTGAAAGCCTCGAATTTGGCCACATTTGGCCCAAATTTCGACGTTTTGTATTGAAATTGAGCCAAAAACGGGGTTTTGTCGCCAAATCCGGTACTTGCCAGCCTCTCTGTTGATTGTCTTTGTCATTTTCGTGCTCAGCCTGATAGGTTACAACAGAAAATGTCCAAAGGCTCCAAGAAATCTCGGTGAAAGGCTCCAATTTGACGAAATAATCACAGAATTGACATTACAAGCAAATTCTAAGCATTTCTGTGCATTTGTCGCAAAATTCGGTACTTACCACTGAATTGCTTGATGCCCTTGGGCATTTTTTTGCTCAGCCTGACAGGATACAACAAAATATGGCCAAGGGATCCAAGAGGAGTCGGTGAAAGCCTCGAATTTGGCCACATTTGGCCCAAATTTCGACGTTTTGTATGGAAATTGAGCCAAAAACGGGGTTTTGTCGCCAAATCCGGTACTTGCCAGCCTCTCTGTTGAATGTCTTTGTCATTTTCGTGCTCAGCCTGACAGGATACAACAAAATATGGCCAAGGGATCCAAGAGGAGTCGGTGAAAGCCTCGAATTTGGCCACATTTGGCCCAAATTTCGACGTTTTGTATTGAAATTGAGCCAAAAACGGGGTTTTGTCGCCAAATCCGGTACTTGCCAGCCTCTCTGTTGATTGTCTTTGTCATTTTCGTGCTCAGCCTGATAGGTTACAACAGAAAATGTCCAAAGGCTCCAAGAAATCTCGGTGAAAGGCTCCAATTTGACGAAATAATCACAGAATTGACATTACAAGCAAATTCTAAGCATTTCTGTGCATTTGTCGCAAAATTCGGTACTTACCACTGAATTGCTTGATGCCCTTGGGCATTTTTTTGCTCAGCCTGACAGGATACAACAAAATATGGCCAAGGGATCCAAGAGGAGTCGGTGAAAGCCTCGAATTTGGCCACATTTGGCCCAAATTTCGACGTTTTGTATGGAAATTGAGCCAAAAACGGGGTTTTGTCGCCAAATCCGGTACTTGCCAGCCTCTCTGTTGAATGTCTTTGTCATTTTCGTGCTCAGCCTGACAGGATACAACAAAATATGGCCAAGGGATCCAAGAGGAGTTGGTGAAAGCCTCGAATTTGGCCACATTTGGCCCAAATTTCGACGTTTTGTATTGAAATTGAGCCAAAAACGGGGTTTTGTCGCCAAATCCGGTACTTGCCAGCCTCTCTGTTGATTGTCTTTGTCATTTTCGTGCTCAGCCTGATAGGTTACAACAGAAAATGTCCAAAGGCTCCAAGAAATCTCGGTGAAAGGCTCCAATTTGACGAAATAATCACAGAATTGACATTACAAGCAAATTCTAAGCATTTCTGTGCATTTGTCGCAAAATTCGGTACTTACCACTGAATTGCTTGATGCCCTTGGGCATTTTTTTGCTCAGCCTGACAGGATACAACAAAATATGGCCAAGGGATCCAAGAGGAGTCGGTGAAAGCCTCGAATTTGGCCACATTTGGCCCAAATTTCGACGTTTTGTATGGAAATTGAGCCAAAAACGGGGTTTTGTCGCCAAATCCGGTACTTGCCAGCCTCTCTGTTGATTGTCTTTGTCATTTTCGTGCTCAGCCTGATAGGTTACAACAGAAAATGTCCAAAGGCTCCAAGAAATCTCGGTGAAAGGCTCCAATTTGACGAAATAATCACAGAATTGACATTACAAGCAAATTCTAAGCATTTCTGTGCATTTGTCGCAAAATTCGGTACTTACCACTGAATTGCTTGATGCCCTTGGGCATTTTTTTGCTCAGCCTGACAGGATACAACAAAATATGGCCAAGGGATCCAAGAGGAGTCGGTGAAAGCCTCGAATTTGGCCACATTTGGCCCAAATTTCGACGTTTTGTATGGAAATTGAGCCAAAAACGGGGTTTTGTCGCCAAATCCGGTACTTGCCAGCCTCTCTGTTGAATGTCTTTGTCATTTTCGTGCTCAGCCTGACAGGATACAACAAAATATGGCCAAGGGATCCAAGAGGAGTCGGTGAAAGCCTCGAATTTGGCCACATTTGGCCCAAATTTCGACGTTTTGTATTGAAATTGAGCCAAAAACGGGGTTTTGTCGCCAAATCCGGTACTTGCCAGCCTCTCTGTTGATTGTCTTTGTCATTTTCGTGCTCAGCCTGATAGGTTACAACAGAAAATGTCCAAAGGCTCCAAGAAATCTCGGTGAAAGGCTCCAATTTGACGAAATAATCACAGAATTGACATTACAAGCAAATTCTAAGCATTTCTGTGCATTTGTCGCAAAATTCGGTACTTACCACTGAATTGCTTGATGCCCTTGGGCATTTTTTTGCTCAGCCTGACAGGACACAACAAAATATGGCCAAGGGATCCAAGAGGAGTCGGTGAAAGCCTCGAATTTGGCCACATTTGGCCCAAATTTCGACGTTTTGTATGGAAATTGAGCCAAAAACGGGGTTTTGTCGCCAAATCCGGTACTTGCCAGCCTCTCTGTTGAATGTCTTTGTCATTTTCGTGCTCAGCCTGATAGGTTACAACAGAAAATGTCCAAAGGCTCCAAGAAATCTCGGTGAAAGGCTCCAATTTGACGAAATAATCACAGAATTGACATTACAAGCAAATTCTAAGCATTTCTGTGCATTTGTCGCAAAATTCGGTACTTACCACTGAATTGCTTGATGCCCTTGGGCATTTTTTTGCTCAGCCTGACAGGATACAACAAAATATGGCCAAGGGATCCAAGAGGAGTCGGTGAAAGCCTCGAATTTGGCCACATTTGGCCCAAATTTCGACGTTTTGTATGGAAATTGAGCCAAAAACGGGGTTTTGTCGCCAAATCCGGTACTTGCCAGCCTCTCTGTTGATTGTCTTTGTCATTTTCGTGCTCAGCCTGATAGGTTACAACAGAAAATGTCCAAAGGCTCCAAGAAATCTCGGTGAAAGGCTCCAATTTGACGAAATAATCACAGAATTGACATTACAAGCAAATTCTAAGCATTTCTGTGCATTTGTCGCAAAATTCGGTACTTACCACTGAATTGCTTGATGCCCTTGGGCATTTTTTTGCTCAGCCTGACAGGATACAACAAAATATGGCCAAGGGATCCAAGAGGAGTCGGTGAAAGCCTCGAATTTGGCCACATTTGGCCCAAATTTCGACGTTTTGTATGGAAATTGAGCCAAAAACGGGGTTTTGTCGCCAAATCCGGTACTTGCCAGCCTCTCTGTTGAATGTCTTTGTCATTTTCGTGCTCAGCCTGACAGGATACAACAAAATATGGCCAAGGGATCCAAGAGGAGTCGGTGAAAGCCTCGAATTTGGCCACATTTGGCCCAAATTTCGACGTTTTGTATTGAAATTGAGCCAAAAACGGGGTTTTGTCGCCAAATCCGGTACTTGCCAGCCTCTCTGTTGATTGTCTTTGTCATTTTCGTGCTCAGCCTGATAGGTTACAACAGAAAATGTCCAAAGGCTCCAAGAAATCTCGGTGAAAGGCTCCAATTTGACGAAATAATCACAGAATTGACATTACAAGCAAATTCTAAGCATTTCTGTGCATTTGTCGCAAAATTCGGTACTTACCACTGAATTGCTTGATGCCCTTGGGCATTTTTTTGCTCAGCCTGACAGGACACAACAAAATATGGCCAAGGGATCCAAGAGGAGTCGGTGAAAGCCTCGAATTTGGCCACATTTGGCCCAAATTTCGACGTTTTGTATGGAAATTGAGCCAAAAACGGGGTTTTGTCGCCAAATCCGGTACTTGCCAGCCTCTCTGTTGAATGTCTTTGTCATTTTCGTGCTCAGCCTGATAGGTTACAACAGAAAATGTCCAAAGGCTCCAAGAAATCTCGGTGAAAGGCTCCAATTTGACGAAATAATCACAGAATTGACATTACAAGCAAATTCTAAGCATTTCTGTGCATTTGTCGCAAAATTCGGTACTTACCACTGAATTGCTTGATGCCCTTGGGCATTTTTTTGCTCAGCCTGACAGGATACAACAAAATATGGCCAAGGGATCCAAGAGGAGTCGGTGAAAGCCTCGAATTTGGCCACATTTGGCCCAAATTTCGACGTTTTGTATGGAAATTGAGCCAAAAACGGGGTTTTGTCGCCAAATCCGGTACTTGCCAGCCTCTCTGTTGATTGTCTTTGTCATTTTCGTGCTCAGCCTGATAGGTTACAACAGAAAATGTCCAAAGGCTCCAAGAAATCTCGGTGAAAGGCTCCAATTTGACGAAATAATCACAGAATTGACATTACAAGCAAATTCTAAGCATTTCTGTGCATTTGTCGCAAAATTCGGTACTTACCACTGAATTGCTTAATGCCCTTGGGCATTTTTTTGCTCAGCCTGACAGGATACAACAAAATATGGCCAAGGGATCCAAGAGGAGTCGGTGAAAGCCTCGAATTTGGCCACATTTGGCCCAAATTTCGACGTTTTGTATGGAAATTGAGCCAAAAACGGGGTTTTGTCGCCAAATCCGGTACTTGCCAGCCTCTCTGTTGAATGTCTTTGTCATTTTCGTGCTCAGCCTGACAGGATACAACAAAATATGGCCAAGGGATCCAAGAGGAGTCGGTGAAAGCCTCGAATTTGGCCACATTAGGCCCAAATTTCGACGTTTTGTATTGAAATTGAGCCAAAAACGGGGTTTTGTCGCCAAATCCGGTACTTGCCAGCCTCTCTGTTGATTGTCTTTGTCATTTTCGTGCTCAGCCTGATAGGTTACAACAGAAAATGTCCAAAGGCTCCAAGAAATCTCGGTGAAAGGCTCCAATTTGACGAAATAATCACAGAATTGACATTACAAGCAAATTCTAAGCATTTCTGTGCATTTGTCGCAAAATTCGGTACTTACCACTGAATTGCTTGATGCCCTTGGGCATTTTTTTGCTCAGCCTGACAGGATACAACAAAATATGGCCAAGGGATCCAAGAGGAGTCGGTGAAAGCCTCGAATTTGGCCACATTTGGCCCAAATTTCGACGTTTTGTATTGAAATTGAGCCAAAAACGGGGTTTTGTCGCCAAATCCGGTACTTGCCAGCCTCTCTGTTGATTGTCTTTGTCATTTTCGTGCTCAGCCTGATAGGTTACAACAGAAAATGTCCAAAGGCTCCAAGAAATCTCGGTGAAAGGCTCCAATTTGACGAAATAATCACAGAATTGACATTACAAGCAAATTCTAAGCATTTCTGTGCATTTGTCGCAAAATTCGGTACTTACCACTGAATTGCTTGATGCCCTTGGGCATTTTTTTGCTCAGCCTGACAGGATACAACAAAATATGGCCAAGGGATCCAAGAGGAGTCGGTGAAAGCCTCGAATTTGGCCACATTTGGCCCAAATTTCGACGTTTTGTATGGAAATTGAGCCAAAAACGGGGTTTTGTCGCCAAATCCGGTACTTGCCAGCCTCTCTGTTGAATGTCTTTGTCATTTTCGTGCTCAGCCTGACAGGATACAACAAAATATGGCCAAGGGATCCAAGAGGAGTCGGTGAAAGCCTCGAATTTGGCCACATTTGGCCCAAATTTCGACGTTTTGTATTGAAATTGAGCCAAAAACGGGGTTTTGTCGCCAAATCCGGTACTTGCCAGCCTCTCTGTTGATTGTCTTTGTCATTTTCGTGCTCAGCCTGATAGGTTACAACAGAAAATGTCCAAAGGCTCCAAGAAATCTCGGTGAAAGGCTCCAATTTGACGAAATAATCACAGAATTGACATTACAAGCAAATTCTAAGCATTTCTGTGCATTTGTCGCAAAATTCGGTACTTACCACTGAATTGCTTGATGCCCTTGGGCATTTTTTTGCTCAGCCTGACAGGACACAACAAAATATGGCCAAGGGATCCAAGAGGAGTCGGTGAAAGCCTCGAATTTGGCCACATTTGGCCCAAATTTCGACGTTTTGTATGGAAATTGAGCCAAAAACGGGGTTTTGTCGCCAAATCCGGTACTTGCCAGCCTCTCTGTTGAATGTCTTTGTCATTTTCGTGCTCAGCCTGACAGGATACAACAAAATATGGCCAAGGGATCCAAGAGGAGTCGGTGAAAGTCTCGAATTTGGCCACATTTGGCCCAAATTTCGACGTTTTGTATTGAAATTGAGCCAAAAACGGGGTTTTGTCGCCAAATCCGGTACTTGCCAGCCTCTCTGTTGATTGTCTTTGTCATTTTCGTGCTCAGCCTGATAGGTTACAACAGAAAATGTCCAAAGGCTCCAAGAAATCTCGGTGAAAGGCTCCAATTTGACGAAATAATCACAGAATTGACATTACAAGCAAATTCTAAGCATTTCTGTGCATTTGTCGCAAAATTCGGTACTTACCACTGAATTGCTTGATGCCCTTGGGCATTTTTTTGCTCAGCCTGACAGGATACAACAAAATATGGCCAAGGGATCCAAGAGGAGTCGGTGAAAGCCTCGAATTTGGCCACATTTGGCCCAAATTTCGACGTTTTGTATGGAAATTGAGCCAAAAACGGGGTTTTGTCGCCAAATCCGGTACTTGCCAGCCTCTCTGTTGAATGTCTTTGTCATTTTCGTGCTCAGCCTGACAGGATACAACAAAATATGGCCAAGGGATCCAAGAGGAGTCGGTGAAAGCCTCGAATTTGGCCACATTTGGCCCAAATTTCGACGTTTTGTATTGAAATTGAGCCAAAAACGGGGTTTTGTCGCCAAATCCGGTACTTGCCAGCCTCTCTGTTGATTGTCTTTGTCATTTTCGTGCTCAGCCTGATAGGTTACAACAGAAAATGTCCAAAGGCTCCAAGAAATCTCGGTGAAAGGCTCCAATTTGACGAAATAATCACAGAATTGACATTACAAGCAAATTCTAAGCATTTCTGTGCATTTGTCGCAAAATTCGGTACTTACCACTGAATTGCTTGATGCCCTTGGGCATTTTTTTGCTCAGCCTGACAGGATACAACAAAATATGGCCAAGGGATCCAAGAGGAGTCGGTGAAAGCCTCGAATTTGGCCACATTTGGCCCAAATTTCGACGTTTTGTATGGAAATTGAGCCAAAAACGGGGTTTTGTCGCCAAATCCGGTACTTGCCAGCCTCTCTGTTGAATGTCTTTGTCATTTTCGTGCTCAGCCTGACAGGATACAACAAAATATGGCCAAGGGATCCAAGAGGAGTCGGTGAAAGCCTCGAATTTGGCCACATTTGGCCCAAATTTCGACGTTTTGTATTGAAATTGAGCCAAAAACGGGGTTTTGTCGCCAAATCCGGTACTTGCCAGCCTCTCTGTTGATTGTCTTTGTCATTTTCGTGCTCAGCCTGATAGGTTACAACAGAAAATGTCCAAAGGCTCCAAGAAATCTCGGTGAAAGGCTCCAATTTGACGAAATAATCACAGAATTGACATTACAAGCAAATTCTAAGCATTTCTGTGCATTTGTCGCAAAATTCGGTACTTACCACTGAATTGCTTGATGCCCTTGGGCATTTTTTTGCTCAGCCTGACAGGATACAACAAAATATGGCCAAGGGATCCAAGAGGAGTCGGTGAAAGCCTCGAATTTGGCCACATTTGGCCCAAATTTCGACGTTTTGTATGGAAATTGAGCCAAAAACGGGGTTTTGTCGCCAAATCCGGTACTTGCCAGCCTCTCTGTTGATTGTCTTTGTCATTTTCGTGCTCAGCCTGATAGGTTACAACAGAAAATGTCCAAAGGCTCCAAGAAATCTCGGTGAAAGGCTCCAATTTGACGAAATAATCACAGAATTGACATTACAAGCAAATTCTAAGCATTTCTGTGCATTTGTCGCAAAATTCGGTACTTACCACTGAATTGCTTGATGCCCTTGGGCATTTTTTTGCTCAGCCTGACAGGATACAACAAAATATGGCCAAGGGATCCAAGAGGAGTCGGTGAAAGCCTCGAATTTGGCCACATTTGGCCCAAATTTCGACGTTTTGTATGGAAATTGAGCCAAAAACGGGGTTTTGTCGCCAAATCCGGTACTTGCCAGCCTCTCTGTTGAATGTCTTTGTCATTTTCGTGCTCAGCCTGACAGGATACAACAAAATATGGCCAAGGGATCCAAGAGGAGTCGGTGAAAGCCTCGAATTTGGCCACATTTGGCCCAAATTTCGACGTTTTGTATTGAAATTGAGCCAAAAACGGGGTTTTGTCGCCAAATCCGGTACTTGCCAGCCTCTCTGTTGATTGTCTTTGTCATTTTCGTGCTCAGCCTGATAGGTTACAACAGAAAATGTCCAAAGGCTCCAAGAAATCTCGGTGAAAGGCTCCAATTTGACGAAATAATCACAGAATTGACATTACAAGCAAATTCTAAGCATTTCTGTGCATTTGTCGCAAAATTCGGTACTTACCACTGAATTGCTTGATGCCCTTGGGCATTTTTTTGCTCAGCCTGACAGGATACAACAAAATATGGCCAAGGGATCCAAGAGGAGTCGGTGAAAGCCTCGAATTTGGCCACATTTGGCCCAAATTTCGACGTTTTGTATGGAAATTGAGCCAAAAACGGGGTTTTGTCGCCAAATCCGGTACTTGCCAGCCTCTCTGTTGAATGTCTTTGTCATTTTCGTGCTCAGCCTGACAGGATACAACAAAATATGGCCAAGGGATCCAAGAGGAGTCGGTGAAAGCCTCGAATTTGGCCACATTTGGCCCAAATTTCGACGTTTTGTATTGAAATTGAGCCAAAAACGGGGTTTTGTCGCCAAATCCGGTACTTGCCAGCCTCTCTGTTGATTGTCTTTGTCATTTTCGTGCTCAGCCTGATAGGTTACAACAGAAAATGTCCAAAGGCTCCAAGAAATCTCGGTGAAAGGCTCCAATTTGACGAAATAATCACAGAATTGACATTACAAGCAAATTCTAAGCATTTCTGTGCATTTGTCGCAAAATTCGGTACTTACCACTGAATTGCTTGATGCCCTTGGGCATTTTTTTGCTCAGCCTGACAGGATACAACAAAATATGGCCAAGGGATCCAAGAGGAGTCGGTGAAAGCCTCGAATTTGGCCACATTTGGCCCAAATTTCGACGTTTTGTATTGAAATTGAGCCAAAAACGGGGTTTTGTCGCCAAATCCGGTACTTGCCAGCCTCTCTGTTGATTGTCTTTGTCATTTTCGTGCTCAGCCTGACAGGATACAACAGAAAATGTCCAAAGGCTCCAAGAAATCTCGGTGAAAGGCTCCAATTTGACGAAATAATCACAGAATTGACATTACAAGCAAATTCTAAGCATTTCTGTGCATTTGTCGCAAAATTCGGTACTTACCACTGAATTGCTTGATGCCCTTGGGCATTTTTTTGCTCAGCCTGACAGGATACAACAAAATATGGCCAAGGGATCCAAGAGGAGTCGGTGAAAGCCTCGAATTTGGCCACATTTGGCCCAAATTTCGACGTTTTGTATGGAAATTGAGCCAAAAACGGGGTTTTGTCGCCAAATCCGGTACTTGCCAGCCTCTCTGTTGAATGTCTTTGTCATTTTCGTGCTCAGCCTGACAGGATACAACAAAATATGGCCAAGGGATTCAAGAGGAGTCGGTGAAAGCCTCGAATTTGGCCACATTTGGCCCAAATTTCGACGTTTTGTATTGAAATTGAGCCAAAAACGGGGTTTTGTCGCCAAATCCGGTACTTGCCAGCCTCTCTGTTGATTGTCTTTGTCATTTTCGTGCTCAGCCTGATAGGTTACAACAGAAAATGTCCAAAGGCTCCAAGAAATCTCGGTGAAAGGCTCCAATTTGACGAAATAATCACAGAATTGACATTACAAGCAAATTCTAAGCATTTCTGTGCATTTGTCGCAAAATTCGGTACTTACCACTGAATTGCTTGATGCCCTTGGGCATTTTTTTGCTCAGCCTGACAGGATACAACAAAATATGGCCAAGGGATCCAAGAGGAGTCGGTGAAAGCCTCGAATTTGGCCACATTTTGCCCAAATTTCGACGTTTTGTATGGAAATTGAGCCAAAAACGGGGTTTTGTCGCCAAATCCGGTACTTGCCAGCCTCTCTGTTGAATGTCTTTGTCATTTTCGTGCTCAGCCTGACAGGATACAACAAAATATGGCCAAGGGATCCAAGAGGAGTCGGTGAAAGCCTCGAATTTGGCCACATTTGGCCCAAATTTCGACGTTTTGTATTGAAATTGAGCCAAAAACGGGGTTTTGTCGCCAAATCCGGTACTTGCCAGCCTCTCTGTTGATTGTCTTTGTCATTTTCGTGCTCAGCCTGATAGGTTACAACAGAAAATGTCCAAAGGCTCCAAGAAATCTCGGTGAAAGGCTCCAATTTGACGAAATAATCACAGAATTGACATTACAAGCAAATTCTAAGCATTTCTGTGCATTTGTCGCAAAATTCGGTACTTACCACTGAATTGCTTGATGCCCTTGGGCATTTTTTTGCTCAGCCTGACAGGATACAACAAAATATGGCCAAGGGATCCAAGAGGAGTCGGTGAAAGCCTCGAATTTGGCCACATTTGGCCCAAATTTCGACGTTTTGTATGGAAATTGAGCCAAAAACGGGGTTTTGTCGCCAAATCCGGTACTTGCCAGCCTCTCTGTTGATTGTCTTTGTCATTTTCGTGCTCAGCCTGATAGGTTACAACAGAAAATGTCCAAAGGCTCCAAGAAATCTCGGTGAAAGGCTCCAATTTGACGAAATAATCACAGAATTGACATTACAAGCAAATTCTAAGCATTTCTGTGCATTTGTCGCAAAATTCGGTACTTACCACTGAATTGCTTGATGCCCTTGGGCATTTTTTTGCTCAGCCTGACAGGATACAACAAAATATGGCCAAGGGATCCAAGAGGAGTCGGTGAAAGCCTCGAATTTGGCCACATTTGGCCCAAATTTCGACGTTTTGTATGGAAATTGAGCCAAAAACGGGGTTTTGTCGCCAAATCCGGTACTTGCCAGCCTCTCTGTTGAATGTCTTTGTCATTTTCGTGCTCAGCCTGACAGGATACAACAAAATATGGCCAAGGGATCCAAGAGGAGTCGGTGAAAGCCTCGAATTTGGCCACATTTGGCCCAAATTTCGACGTTTTGTATTGAAATTGAGCCAAAAACGGGGTTTTGTCGCCAAATCCGGTACTTGCCAGCCTCTCTGTTGATTGTCTTTGTCATTTTCGTGCTCAGCCTGATAGGTTACAACAGAAAATGTCCAAAGGCTCCAAGAAATCTCGGTGAAAGGCTCCAATTTGACGAAATAATCACAGAATTGACATTACAAGCAAATTCTAAGCATTTCTGTGCATTTGTCGCAAAATTCGGTACTTACCACTGAATTGCTTGATGCCCTTGGGCATTTTTTTGCTCAGCCTGACAGGATACAACAAAATATGGCCAAGGGATCCAAGAGGAGTCGGTGAAAGCCTCGAATTTGGCCACATTTGGCCCAAATTTCGACGTTTTGTATGGAAATTGAGCCAAAAACGGGGTTTTGTCGCCAAATCCGGTACTTGCCAGCCTCTCTGTTGAATGTCTTTGTCATTTTCGTGCTCAGCCTGACAGGATACAACAAAATATGGCCAAGGGATCCAAGAGGAGTCGGTGAAAGCCTCGAATTTGGCCACATTTGGCCCAAATTTCGACGTTTTGTATTGAAATTGAGCCAAAAACGGGGTTTTGTCGCCAAATCCGGTACTTGCCAGCCTCTCTGTTGATTGTCTTTGTCATTTTCGTGCTCAGCCTGATAGGTTACAACAGAAAATGTCCAAAGGCTCCAAGAAATCTCGGTGAAAGGCTCCAATTTGACGAAATAATCACAGAATTGACATTACAAGCAAATTCTAAGCATTTCTGTGCATTTGTCGCAAAATTCGGTACTTACCACTGAATTGCTTGATGCCCTTGGGCATTTTTTTGCTCAGCCTGACAGGACACAACAAAATATGGCCAAGGGATCCAAGAGGAGTCGGTGAAAGCCTCGAATTTGGCCACATTTGGCCCAAATTTCGACGTTTTGTATGGAAATTGAGCCAAAAACGGGGTTTTGTCGCCAAATCCGGTACTTGCCAGCCTCTCTGTTGAATGTCTTTGTCATTTTCGTGCTCAGCCTGATAGGTTACAACAGAAAATGTCCAAAGGCTCCAAGAAATCTCGGTGAAAGGCTCCAATTTGACGAAATAATCACAGAATTGACATTACAAGCAAATTCTAAGCATTTCTGTGCATTTGTCGCAAAATTCGGTACTTACCACTGAATTGCTTGATGCCCTTGGGCATTTTTTTGCTCAGCCTGACAGGATACAACAAAATATGGCCAAGGGATCCAAGAGGAGTCGGTGAAAGCCTCGAATTTGGCCACATTTGGCCCAAATTTCGACGTTTTGTATGGAAATTGAGCCAAAAACGGGGTTTTGTCGCCAAATCCGGTACTTGCCAGCCTCTCTGTTGATTGTCTTTGTCATTTTCGTGCTCAGCCTGATAGGTTACAACAGAAAATGTCCAAAGGCTCCAAGAAATCTCGGTGAAAGGCTCCAATTTGACGAAATAATCACAGAATTGACATTACAAGCAAATTCTAAGCATTTCTGTGCATTTGTCGCAAAATTCGGTACTTACCACTGAATTGCTTGATGCCCTTGGGCATTTTTTTGCTCAGCCTGACAGGATACAACAAAATATGGCCAAGGGATCCAAGAGGAGTCGGTGAAAGCCTCGAATTTGGCCACATTTGGCCCAAATTTCGACGTTTTGTATGGAAATTGAGCCAAAAACGGGGTTTTGTCGCCAAATCCGGTACTTGCCAGCCTCTCTGTTGATTGTCTTTGTCATTTTCGTGCTCAGCCTGATAGGTTACAACAGAAAATGTCCAAAGGCTCCAAGAAATCTCGGTGAAAGGCTCCAATTTGACGAAATAATCACAGAATTGACATTACAAGCAAATTCTAAGCATTTCTGTGCATTTGTCGCAAAATTCGGTACTTACCACTGAATTGCTTGATGCCCTTGGGCATTTTTTTGCTCAGCCTGACAGGATACAACAAAATATGGCCAAGGGATCCAAGAGGAGTCGGTGAAAGCCTCGAATTTGGCCACATTTGGCCCAAATTTCGACGTTTTGTATGGAAATTGAGCCAAAAACGGGGTTTTGTCGCCAAATCCGGTACTTGCCAGCCTCTCTGTTGAATGTCTTTGTCATTTTCGTGCTCAGCCTGACAGGATACAACAAAATATGGCCAAGGGATCCAAGAGGAGTCGGTGAAAGCCTCGAATTTGGCCACATTTGGCCCAAATTTCGACGTTTTGTATTGAAATTGAGCCAAAAACGGGGTTTTGTCGCCAAATCCGGTACTTGCCAGCCTCTCTGTTGATTGTCTTTGTCATTTTCGTGCTCAGCCTGATAGGTTACAACAGAAAATGTCCAAAGGCTCCAAGAAATCTCGGTGAAAGGCTCCAATTTGACGAAATAATCACAGAATTGACATTACAAGCAAATTCTAAGCATTTCTGTGCATTTGTCGCAAAATTCGGTACTTACCACTGAATTGCTTGATGCCCTTGGGCATTTTTTTGCTCAGCCTGACAGGATACAACAAAATATGGCCAAGGGATCCAAGAGGAGTCGGTGAAAGCCTCGAATTTGGCCACATTTGGCCCAAATTTCGACGTTTTGTATGGAAATTGAGCCAAAAACGGGGTTTTGTCGCCAAATCCGGTACTTGCCAGCCTCTCTGTTGAATGTCTTTGTCATTTTCGTGCTCAGCCTGACAGGATACAACAAAATATGGCCAAGGGATCCAAGAGGAGTCGGTGAAAGCCTCGAATTTGGCCACATTTGGCCCAAATTTCGACGTTTTGTATTGAAATTGAGCCAAAAACGGGGTTTTGTCGCCAAATCCGGTACTTGCCAGCCTCTCTGTTGATTGTCTTTGTCATTTTCGTGCTCAGCCTGATAGGTTACAACAGAAAATGTCCAAAGGCTCCAAGAAATCTCGGTGAAAGGCTCCAATTTGACGAAATAATCACAGAATTGACATTACAAGCAAATTCTAAGCATTTCTGTGCATTTGTCGCAAAATTCGGTACTTACCACTGAATTGCTTGATGCCCTTGGGCATTTTTTTGCTCAGCCTGACAGGATACAACAAAATATGGCCAAGGGATCCAAGAGGAGTCGGTGAAAGCCTCGAATTTGGCCACATTTGGCCCAAATTTCGACGTTTTGTATGGAAATTGAGCCAAAAACGGGGTTTTGTCGCCAAATCCGGTACTTGCCAGCCTCTCTGTTGATTGTCTTTGTCATTTTCGTGCTCAGCCTGATAGGTTACAACAGAAAATGTCCAAAGGCTCCAAGAAATCTCGGTGAAAGGCTCCAATTTGACGAAATAATCACAGAATTGACATTACAAGCAAATTCTAAGCATTTCTGTGCATTTGTCGCAAAATTCGGTACTTACCACTGAATTGCTTGATGCCCTTGGGCATTTTTTTGCTCAGCCTGACAGGATACAACAAAATATGGCCAAGGGATCCAAGAGGAGTCGGTGAAAGCCTCGAATTTGGCCACATTTGGCCCAAATTTCGACGTTTTGTATGGAAATTGAGCCAAAAACGGGGTTTTGTCGCCAAATCCGGTACTTGCCAGCCTCTCTGTTGAATGTCTTTGTCATTTTCGTGCTCAGCCTGACAGGATACAACAAAATATGGCCAAGGGATCCAAGAGGAGTCGGTGAAAGCCTCGAATTTGGCCACATTTGGCCCAAATTTCGACGTTTTGTATTGAAATTGAGCCAAAAACGGGGTTTTGTCGCCAAATCCGGTACTTGCCAGCCTCTCTGTTGATTGTCTTTGTCATTTTCGTGCTCAGCCTGATAGGTTACAACAGAAAATGTCCAAAGGCTCCAAGAAATCTCGGTGAAAGGCTCCAATTTGACGAAATAATCACAGAATTGACATTACAAGCAAATTCTAAGCATTTCTGTGCATTTGTCGCAAAATTCGGTACTTACCACTGAATTGCTTGATGCCCTTGGGCATTTTTTTGCTCAGCCTGACAGGATACAACAAAATATGGCCAAGGGATCCAAGAGGAGTCGGTGAAAGCCTCGAATTTGGCCACATTTGGCCCAAATTTCGACGTTTTGTATGGAAATTGAGCCAAAAACGGGGTTTTGTCGCCAAATCCGGTACTTGCCAGCCTCTCTGTTGAATGTCTTTGTCATTTTCGTGCTCAGCCTGACAGGATACAACAAAATATGGCCAAGGGATCCAAGAGGAGTCGGTGAAAGCCTCGAATTTGGCCACATTTGGCCCAAATTTCGACGTTTTGTATTGAAATTGAGCCAAAAACGGGGTTTTGTCGCCAAATCCGGTACTTGCCAGCCTCTCTGTTGATTGTCTTTGTCATTTTCGTGCTCAGCCTGATAGGTTACAACAGAAAATGTCCAAAGGCTCCAAGAAATCTCGGTGAAAGGCTCCAATTTGACGAAATAATCACAGAATTGACATTACAAGCAAATTCTAAGCATTTCTGTGCATTTGTCGCAAAATTCGGTACTTACCACTGAATTGCTTGATGCCCTTGGGCATTTTTTTGCTCAGCCTGACAGGATACAACAAAATATGGCCAAGGGATCCAAGAGGAGTCGGTGAAAGCCTCGAATTTGGCCACATTTGGCCCAAATTTCGACGTTTTGTATGGAAATTGAGCCAAAAACGGGGTTTTGTCGCCAAATCCGGTACTTGCCAGCCTCTCTGTTGATTGTCTTTGTCATTTTCGTGCTCAGCCTGATAGGTTACAACAGAAAATGTCCAAAGGCTCCAAGAAATCTCGGTGAAAGGCTCCAATTTGACGAAATAATCACAGAATTGACATTACAAGCAAATTCTAAGCATTTCTGTGCATTTGTCGCAAAATTCGGTACTTACCACTGAATTGCTTGATGCCCTTGGGCATTTTTTTGCTCAGCCTGACAGGATACAACAAAATATGGCCAAGGGATCCAAGAGGAGTCGGTGAAAGCCTCGAATTTGGCCACATTTGGCCCAAATTTCGACGTTTTGTATGGAAATTGAGCCAAAAACGGGGTTTTGTCGCCAAATCCGGTACTTGCCAGCCTCTCTGTTGAATGTCTTTGTCATTTTCGTGCTCAGCCTGACAGGATACAACAAAATATGGCCAAGGGATCCAAGAGGAGTCGGTGAAAGCCTCGAATTTGGCCACATTTGGCCCAAATTTCGACGTTTTGTATTGAAATTGAGCCAAAAACGGGGTTTTGTCGCCAAATCCGGTACTTGCCAGCCTCTCTGTTGATTGTCTTTGTCATTTTCGTGCTCAGCCTGATAGGTTACAACAGAAAATGTCCAAAGGCTCCAAGAAATCTCGGTGAAAGGCTCCAATTTGACGAAATAATCACAGAATTGACATTACAAGCAAATTCTAAGCATTTCTGTGCATTTGTCGCAAAATTCGGTACTTACCACTGAATTGCTTGATGCCCTTGGGCATTTTTTTGCTCAGCCTGACAGGATACAACAAAATATGGCCAAGGGATCCAAGAGGAGTCGGTGAAAGCCTCGAATTTGGCCACATTTGGCCCAAATTTCGACGTTTTGTATGGAAATTGAGCCAAAAACGGGGTTTTGTCGCCAAATCCGGTACTTGCCAGCCTCTCTGTTGAATGTCTTTGTCATTTTCGTGCTCAGCCTGACAGGATACAACAAAATATGGCCAAGGGATCCAAGAGGAGTCGGTGAAAGCCTCGAATTTGGCCACATTTGGCCCAAATTTCGACGTTTTGTATTGAAATTGAGCCAAAAACGGGGTTTTGTCGCCAAATCCGGTACTTGCCAGCCTCTCTGTTGATTGTCTTTGTCATTTTCGTGCTCAGCCTGATAGGTTACAACAGAAAATGTCCAAAGGCTCCAAGAAATCTCGGTGAAAGGCTCCAATTTGACGAAATAATCACAGAATTGACATTACAAGCAAATTCTAAGCATTTCTGTGCATTTGTCGCAAAATTCGGTACTTACCACTGAATTGCTTGATGCCCTTGGGCATTTTTTTGCTCAGCCTGACAGGATACAACAAAATATGGCCAAGGGATCCAAGAGGAGTCGGTGAAAGCCTCGAATTTGGCCACATTTGGCCCAAATTTCGACGTTTTGTATGGAAATTGAGCCAAAAACGGGGTTTTGTCGCCAAATCCGGTACTTGCCAGCCTCTCTGTTGATTGTCTTTGTCATTTTCGTGCTCAGCCTGATAGGTTACAACAGAAAATGTCCAAAGGCTCCAAGAAATCTCGGTGAAAGGCTCCAATTTGACGAAATAATCACAGAATTGACATTACAAGCAAATTCTAAGCATTTCTGTGCATTTGTCGCAAAATTCGGTACTTACCACTGAATTGCTTGATGCCCTTGGGCATTTTTTTGCTCAGCCTGACAGGATACAACAAAATATGGCCAAGGGATCCAAGAGGAGTCGGTGAAAGCCTCGAATTTGGCCACATTTGGCCCAAATTTCGACGTTTTGTATGGAAATTGAGCCAAAAACGGGGTTTTGTCGCCAAATCCGGTACTTGCCAGCCTCTCTGTTGAATGTCTTTGTCATTTTCGTGCTCAGCCTGACAGGATACAACAAAATATGGCCAAGGGATCCAAGAGGAGTCGGTGAAAGCCTCGAATTTGGCCACATTTGGCCCAAATTTCGACGTTTTGTATTGAAATTGAGCCAAAAACGGGGTTTTGTCGCCAAATCCGGTACTTGCCAGCCTCTCTGTTGATTGTCTTTGTCATTTTCGTGCTCAGCCTGATAGGTTACAACAGAAAATGTCCAAAGGCTCCAAGAAATCTCGGTGAAAGGCTCCAATTTGACGAAATAATCACAGAATTGACATTACAAGCAAATTCTAAGCATTTCTGTGCATTTGTCGCAAAATTCGGTACTTACCACTGAATTGCTTGATGCCCTTGGGCATTTTTTTGCTCAGCCTGACAGGATACAACAAAATATGGCCAAGGGATCCAAGAGGAGTCGGTGAAAGCCTCGAATTTGGCCACATTTGGCCCAAATTTCGACGTTTTGTATGGAAATTGAGCCAAAAACGGGGTTTTGTCGCCAAATCCGGTACTTGCCAGCCTCTCTGTTGAATGTCTTTGTCATTTTCGTGCTCAGCCTGACAGGACACAACAAAATATGGCCAAGGGATCCAAGAGGAGTCGGTGAAAGCCTCGAATTTGGCCACATTTGGCCCAAATTTCGACGTTTTGTATTGAAATTGAGCCAAAAACGGGGTTTTGTCGCCTAATCCGGTACTTGCCAGCCTCTCTGTTGATTGTCTTTGTCATTTTCGTGCTCAGCCTGATAGGTTACAACAGAAAATGTCCAAAGGCTCCAAGAAATCTCGGTGAAAGGCTCCAATTTGACGAAATAATCACAGAATTGACATTACAAGCAAATTCTAAGCATTTCTGTGCATTTGTCGCAAAATTCGGTACTTACCACTGAATTGCTTGATGCCCTTGGGCATTTTTTTGCTCAGCCTGACAGGATACAACAAAATATGGCCAAGGGATCCAAGAGGAGTCGGTGAAAGCCTCGAATTTGGCCACATTTGGCCCAAATTTCGACGTTTTGTATGGAAATTGAGCCAAAAACGGGGTTTTGTCGCCAAATCCGGTACTTGCCAGCCTCTCTGTTGAATGTCTTTGTCATTTTCGTGCTCAGCCTGACAGGATACAACAAAATATGGCCAAGGGATCCAAGAGGAGTCGGTGAAAGCCTCGAATTTGGCCACATTTGGCCCAAATTTCGACGTTTTGTATTGAAATTGAGCCAAAAACGGGGTTTTGTCGCCAAATCCGGTACTTGCCAGCCTCTCTGTTGATTGTCTTTGTCATTTTCGTGCTCAGCCTGATAGGTTACAACAGAAAATGTCCAAAGGCTCCAAGAAATCTCGGTGAAAGGCTCCAATTTGACGAAATAATCACAGAATTGACATTACAAGCAAATTCTAAGCATTTCTGTGCATTTGTCGCAAAATTCGGTACTTACCACTGAATTGCTTGATGCCCTTGGGCATTTTTTTGCTCAGCCTGACAGGATACAACAAAATATGGCCAAGGGATCCAAGAGGAGTCGGTGAAAGCCTCGAATTTGGCAACATTTGGCCCAAATTTCGACGTTTTGTATGGAAATTGAGCCAAAAACGGGGTTTTGTCGCCAAATCCGGTACTTGCCAGCCTCTCTGTTGATTGTCTTTGTCATTTTCGTGCTCAGCCTGATAGGTTACAACAGAAAATGTCCAAAGGCTCCAAGAAATCTCGGTGAAAGGCTCCAATTTGACGAAATAATCACAGAATTGACATTACAAGCAAATTCTAAGCATTTCTGTGCATTTGTCGCAAAATTCGGTACTTACCACTGAATTGCTTGATGCCCTTGGGCATTTTTTTGCTCAGCCTGACAGGATACAACAAAATATGGCCAAGGGATCCAAGAGGAGTCGGTGAAAGCCTCGAATTTGGCCACATTTGGCCCAAATTTCGACGTTTTGTATTGAAATTGAGCCAAAAACGGGGTTTTGTCGCCAAATCCGGTACTTGCCAGCCTCTCTGTTGATTGTCTTTGTCATTTTCGTGCTCAGCCTGATAGGTTACAACAGAAAATGTCCAAAGGCTCCAAGAAATCTCGGTGAAAGGCTCCAATTTGACGAAATAATCACAGAATTGACATTACAAGCAAATTCTAAGCATTTCTGTGCATTTGTCGCAAAATTCGGTACTTACCACTGAATTGCTTGATGCCCTTGGGCATTTTTTTGCTCAGCCTGACAGGATACAACAAAATATGGCCAAGGGATCCAAGAGGAGTCGGTGAAAGCCTCGAATTTGGCCACATTTGGCCCAAATTTCGACGTTTTGTATTGAAATTGAGCCAAAAACGGGGTTTTGTCGCCAAATCCGGTACTTGCCAGCCTCTCTGTTGATTGTCTTTGTCATTTTCGTGCTCAGCCTGATAGGTTACAACAGAAAATGTCCAAAGGCTCCAAGAAATCTCGGTGAAAGGCTCCAATTTGACGAAATAATCACAGAATTGACATTACAAGCAAATTCTAAGCATTTCTGTGCATTTGTCGCAAAATTCGGTACTTACCACTGAATTGCTTGATGCCCTTGGGCATTTTTTTGCTCAGCCTGACAGGACACAACAAAATATGGCCAAGGGATCCAAGAGGAGTCGGTGAAAGCCTCGAATTTGGCCACATTTGGCCCAAATTTCGACGTTTTGTATTGAAATTGAGCCAAAAACGGGGTTTTGTCGCCTAATCCGGTACTTGCCAGCCTCTCTGTTGATTGTCTTTGTCATTTTCGTGCTCAGCCTGATAGGTTACAACAGAAAATGTCCAAAGGCTCCAAGAAATCTCGGTGAAAGGCTCCAATTTGACGAAATAATCACAGAATTGACATTACAAGCAAATTCTAAGCATTTCTGTGCATTTGTCGCAAAATTCGGTACTTACCACTGAATTGCTTGATGCCCTTGGGCATTTTTTTGCTCAGCCTGACAGGATACAACAAAATATGGCCAAGGGATCCAAGAGGAGTCGGTGAAAGCCTCGAATTTGGCCACATTTGGCCCAAATTTCGACGTTTTGTATGGAAATTGAGCCAAAAACGGGGTTTTGTCGCCAAATCCGGTACTTGCCAGCCTCTCTGTTGAATGTCTTTGTCATTTTCGTGCTCAGCCTGACAGGATACAACAAAATATGGCCAAGGGATCCAAGAGGAGTCGGTGAAAGCCTCGAATTTGGCCACATTTGGCCCAAATTTCGACGTTTTGTATTGAAATTGAGCCAAAAACGGGGTTTTGTCGCCAAATCCGGTACTTGCCAGCCTCTCTGTTGATTGTCTTTGTCATTTTCGTGCTCAGCCTGATAGGTTACAACAGAAAATGTCCAAAGGCTCCAAGAAATCTCGGTGAAAGGCTCCAATTTGACGAAATAATCACAGAATTGACATTACAAGCAAATTCTAAGCATTTCTGTGCATTTGTCGCAAAATTCGGTACTTACCACTGAATTGCTTGATGCCCTTGGGCATTTTTTTGCTCAGCCTGACAGGATACAACAAAATATGGCCAAGGGATCCAAGAGGAGTCGGTGAAAGCCTCGAATTTGGCCACATTTGGCCCAAATTTCGACGTTTTGTATGGAAATTGAGCCAAAAACGGGGTTTTGTCGCCAAATCCGGTACTTGCCAGCCTCTCTGTTGAATGTCTTTGTCATTTTCGTGCTCAGCCTGACAGGATACAACAAAATATGGCCAAGGGATCCAAGAGGAGTCGGTGAAAGCCTCGAATTTGGCCACATTTGGCCCAAATTTCGACGTTTTGTATTGAAATTGAGCCAAAAACGGGGTTTTGTCGCCAAATCCGGTACTTGCCAGCCTCTCTGTTGATTGTCTTTGTCATTTTCGTGCTCAGCCTGATAGGTTACAACAGAAAATGTCCAAAGGCTCCAAGAAATCTCGGTGAAAGGCTCCAATTTGACGAAATAATCACAGAATTGACATTACAAGCAAATTCTAAGCATTTCTGTGCATTTGTCGCAAAATTCGGTACTTACCACTGAATTGCTTGATGCCCTTGGGCATTTTTTTGCTCAGCCTGACAGGATACAACAAAATATGGCCAAGGGATCCAAGAGGAGTCGGTGAAAGCCTCGAATTTGGCCACATTTGGCCCAAATTTCGACGTTTTGTATGGAAATTGAGCCAAAAACGGGGTTTTGTCGCCAAATCCGGTACTTGCCAGCCTCTCTGTTGAATGTCTTTGTCATTTTCGTGCTCAGCCTGACAGGATACAACAAAATATGGCCAAGGGATCCAAGAGGAGTCGGTGAAAGCCTCGAATTTGGCCACATTTGGCCCAAATTTCGACGTTTTGTATTGAAATTGAGCCAAAAACGGGGTTTTGTCGCCAAATCCGGTACTTGCCAGCCTCTCTGTTGATTGTCTTTGTCATTTTCGTGCTCAGCCTGATAGGTTACAACAGAAAATGTCCAAAGGCTCCAAGAAATCTCGGTGAAAGGCTCCAATTTGACGAAATAATCACAGAATTGACATTACAAGCAAATTCTAAGCATTTCTGTGCATTTGTCGCAAAATTCGGTACTTACCACTGAATTGCTTGATGCCCTTGGGCATTTTTTTGCTCAGCCTGACAGGATACAACAAAATATGGCCAAGGGATCCAAGAGGAGTCGGTGAAAGCCTCGAATTTGGCAACATTTGGCCCAAATTTCGACGTTTTGTATGGAAATTGAGCCAAAAACGGGGTTTTGTCGCCAAATCCGGTACTTGCCAGCCTCTCTGTTGATTGTCTTTGTCATTTTCGTGCTCAGCCTGATAGGTTACAACAGAAAATGTCCAAAGGCTCCAAGAAATCTCGGTGAAAGGCTCCAATTTGACGAAATAATCACAGAATTGACATTACAAGCAAATTCTAAGCATTTCTGTGCATTTGTCGCAAAATTCGGTACTTACCACTGAATTGCTTGATGCCCTTGGGCATTTTTTTGCTCAGCCTGACAGGATACAACAAAATATGGCCAAGGGATCCAAGAGGAGTCGGTGAAAGCCTCGAATTTGGCCACATTTGGCCCAAATTTCGACGTTTTGTATGGAAATTGAGCCAAAAACGGGGTTTTGTCGCCAAATCCGGTACTTGCCAGCCTCTCTGTTGAATGTCTTTGTCATTTTCGTGCTCAGCCTGACAGGATACAACAAAATATGGCCAAGGGATCCAAGAGGAGTCGGTGAAAGCCTCGAATTTGGCCACATTTGGCCCAAATTTCGACGTTTTGTATTGAAATTGAGCCAAAAACGGGGTTTTGTCGCCAAATCCGGTACTTGCCAGCCTCTCTGTTGATTGTCTTTGTCATTTTCGTGCTCAGCCTGATAGGTTACAACAGAAAATGTCCAAAGGCTCCAAGAAATCTCGGTGAAAGGCTCCAATTTGACGAAATAATCACAGAATTGACATTACAAGCAAATTCTAAGCATTTCTGTGCATTTGTCGCAAAATTCGGTACTTACCACTGAATTGCTTGATGCCCTTGGGCATTTTTTTGCTCAGCCTGACGGGACACAACAAAATATGGCCAAGGGATCCAAGAGGAGTCGGTGAAAGCCTCGAATTTGGCCACATTTGGCCCAAATTTCGACGTTTTGTATTGAAATTGAGCCAAAAACGGGGTTTTGTCGCCTAATCCGGTACTTGCCAGCCTCTCTGTTGATTGTCTTTGTCATTTTCGTGCTCAGCCTGATAGGTTACAACAGAAAATGTCCAAAGGCTCCAAGAAATCTCGGTGAAAGGCTCCAATTTGACGAAATAATCACAGAATTGACATTACAAGCAAATTCTAAGCATTTCTGTGCATTTGTCGCAAAATTCGGTACTTACCACTGAATTGCTTGATGCCCTTGGGCATTTTTTTGCTCAGCCTGACAGGATACAACAAAATATGGCCAAGGGATCCAAGAGGAGTCGGTGAAAGCCTCGAATTTGGCCACATTTGGCCCAAATTTCGACGTTTTGTATTGAAATTGAGCCAAAAACGGGGTTTTGTCGCCAAATCCGGTACTTGCCAGCCTCTCTGTTGATTGTCTTTGTCATTTTCGTGCTCAGCCTGATAGGTTACAACAGAAAATGTCCAAAGGCTCCAAGAAATCTCGGTGAAAGGCTCCAATTTGACGAAATAATCACAGAATTGACATTACAAGCAAATTCTAAGCATTTCTGTGCATTTGTCGCAAAATTCGGTACTTACCACTGAATTGCTTGATGCCCTTGGGCATTTTTTTGCTCAGCCTGACAGGATACAACAAAATATGGCCAAGGGATCCAAGAGGAGTCGGTGAAAGCCTCGAATTTGGCCACATTTGGCCCAAATTTCGACGTTTTGTATGGAAATTGAGCCAAAAACGGGGTTTTGTCGCCAAATCCGGTACTTGCCAGCCTCTCTGTTGAATGTCTTTGTCATTTTCGTGCTCAGCCTGACAGGATACAACAAAATATGGCCAAGGGATCCAAGAGGAGTCGGTGAAAGCCTCGAATTTGGCCACATTTGGCCCAAATTTCGACGTTTTGTATTGAAATTGAGCCAAAAACGGGGTTTTGTCGCCTAATCCGGTACTTGCCAGCCTCTCTGTTGATTGTCTTTGTCATTTTCGTGCTCAGCCTGATAGGTTACAACAGAAAATGTCCAAAGGCTCCAAGAAATCTCGGTGAAAGGCTCCAATTTGACGAAATAATCACAGAATTGACATTACAAGCAAATTCTAAGCATTTCTGTGCATTTGTCGCAAAATTCGGTACTTACCACTGAATTGCTTGATGCCCTTGGGCATTTTTTTGCTCAGCCTGACAGGATACAACAAAATATGGCCAAGGGATCCAAGAGGAGTCGGTGAAAGCCTCGAATTTGGCCACATTTGGCCCAAATTTCGACGTTTTGTATGGAAATTGAGCCAAAAACGGGGTTTTGTCGCCAAATCCGGTACTTGCCAGCCTCTCTGTTGAATGTCTTTGTCATTTTCGTGCTCAGCCTGACAGGACACAACAAAATATGGCCAAGGGATCCAAGAGGAGTCGGTGAAAGCCTCGAATTTGGCCACATTTGGCCCAAATTTCGACGTTTTGTATTGAAATTGAGCCAAAAACGGGGTTTTGTCGCCTAATCCGGTACTTGCCAGCCTCTCTGTTGATTGTCTTTGTCATTTTCGTGCTCAGCCTGATAGGTTACAACAGAAAATGTCCAAAGGCTCCAAGAAATCTCGGTGAAAGGCTCCAATTTGACGAAATAATCACAGAATTGACATTACAAGCAAATTCTAAGCATTTCTGTGCATTTGTCGCAAAATTCGGTACTTACCACTGAATTGCTTGATGCCCTTGGGCATTTTTTTGCTCAGCCTGACAGGATACAACAAAATATGGCCAAGGGATCCAAGAGGAGTCGGTGAAAGCCTCGAATTTGGCCACATTTGGCCCAAATTTCGACGTTTTGTATGGAAATTGAGCCAAAAACGGGGTTTTGTCGCCAAATCCGGTACTTGCCAGCCTCTCTGTTGAATGTCTTTGTCATTTTCGTGCTCAGCCTGATAGGTTACAACAGAAAATGTCCAAAGGCTCCAAGAAATCTCGGTGAAAGGCTCCAATTTGACGAAATAATCACAGAATTGACATTACAAGCAAATTCTAAGCATTTCTGTGCATTTGTCGCAAAATTCGGTACTTACCACTGAATTGCTTGATGCCCTTGGGCATTTTTTTGCTCAGCCTGACAGGATACAACAAAATATGGCCAAGGGATCCAAGAGGAGTCGGTGAAAGCCTCGAATTTGGCCACATTTGGCCCAAATTTCGACGTTTTGTATGGAAATTGAGCCAAAAACGGGGTTTTGTCGCCAAATCCGGTACTTGCCAGCCTCTCTGTTGAATGTCTTTGTCATTTTCGTGCTCAGCCTGACAGGATACAACAAAATATGGCCAAGGGATCCAAGAGGAGTCGGTGAAAGCCTCGAATTTGGCCACATTTGGCCCAAATTTCGACGTTTTGTATTGAAATTGAGCCAAAAACGGGGTTTTGTCGCCAAATCCGGTACTTGCCAGCCTCTCTGTTGATTGTCTTTGTCATTTTCGTGCTCAGCCTGATAGGTTACAACAGAAAATGTCCAAAGGCTCCAAGAAATCTCGGTGAAAGGCTCCAATTTGACGAAATAATCACAGAATTGACATTACAAGCAAATTCTAAGCATTTCTGTGCATTTGTCGCAAAATTCGGTACTTACCACTGAATTGCTTGATGCCCTTGGGCATTTTTTTGCTCAGCCTGACAGGACACAACAAAATATGGCCAAGGGATCCAAGAGGAGTCGGTGAAAGCCTCGAATTTGGCCACATTTGGCCCAAATTTCGACGTTTTGTATTGAAATTGAGCCAAAAACGGGGTTTTGTCGCCTAATCCGGTACTTGCCAGCCTCTCTGTTGATTGTCTTTGTCATTTTCGTGCTCAGCCTGATAGGTTACAACAGAAAATGTCCAAAGGCTCCAAGAAATCTCGGTGAAAGGCTCCAATTTGACGAAATAATCACAGAATTGACATTACAAGCAAATTCTAAGCATTTCTGTGCATTTGTCGCAAAATTCGGTACTTACCACTGAATTGCTTGATGCCCTTGGGCATTTTTTTGCTCAGCCTGACAGGATACAACAAAATATGGCCAAGGGATCCAAGAGGAGTCGGTGAAAGCCTCGAATTTGGCCACATTTGGCCCAAATTTCGACGTTTTGTATGGAAATTGAGCCAAAAACGGGGTTTTGTCGCCAAATCCGGTACTTGCCAGCCTCTCTGTTGAATGTCTTTGTCATTTTCGTGCTCAGCCTGACAGGATACAACAAAATATGGCCAAGGGATCCAAGAGGAGTCGGTGAAAGCCTCGAATTTGGCCACATTTGGCCCAAATTTCGACGTTTTGTATTGAAATTGAGCCAAAAACGGGGTTTTGTCGCCAAATCCGGTACTTGCCAGCCTCTCTGTTGATTGTCTTTGTCATTTTCGTGCTCAGCCTGATAGGTTACAACAGAAAATGTCCAAAGGCTCCAAGAAATCTCGGTGAAAGGCTCCAATTTGACGAAATAATCACAGAATTGACATTACAAGCAAATTCTAAGCATTTCTGTGCATTTGTCGCAAAATTCGGTACTTACCACTGAATTGCTTGATGCCCTTGGGCATTTTTTTGCTCAGCCTGACAGGATACAACAAAATATGGCCAAGGGATCCAAGAGGAGTCGGTGAAAGCCTCGAATTTGGCCACATTTGGCCCAAATTTCGACGTTTTGTATGGAAATTGAGCCAAAAACGGGGTTTTGTCGCCAAATCCGGTACTTGCCAGCCTCTCTGTTGAATGTCTTTGTCATTTTCGTGCTCAGCCTGACAGGATACAACAAAATATGGCCAAGGGATCCAAGAGGAGTCGGTGAAAGCCTCGAATTTGGCCACATTTGGCCCAAATTTCGACGTTTTGTATTGAAATTGAGCCAAAAACGGGGTTTTGTCGCCAAATCCGGTACTTGCCAGCCTCTCTGTTGATTGTCTTTGTCATTTTCGTGCTCAGCCTGATAGGTTACAACAGAAAATGTCCAAAGGCTCCAAGAAATCTCGGTGAAAGGCTCCAATTTGACGAAATAATCACAGAATTGACATTACAAGCAAATTCTAAGCATTTCTGTGCATTTGTCGCAAAATTCGGTACTTACCACTGAATTGCTTGATGCCCTTGGGCATTTTTTTGCTCAGCCTGACAGGATACAACAAAATATGGCCAAGGGATCCAAGAGGAGTCGGTGAAAGCCTCGAATTTGGCCACATTTGGCCCAAATTTCGACGTTTTGTATGGAAATTGAGCCAAAAACGGGGTTTTGTCGCCAAATCCGGTACTTGCCAGCCTCTCTGTTGAATGTCTTTGTCATTTTCGTGCTCAGCCTGACAGGATACAACAAAATATGGCCAAGGGATCCAAGAGGAGTCGGTGAAAGCCTCGAATTTGGCCACATTTGGCCCAAATTTCGACGTTTTGTATTGAAATTGAGCCAAAAACGGGGTTTTGTCGCCAAATCCGGTACTTGCCAGCCTCTCTGTTGATTGTCTTTGTCATTTTCGTGCTCAGCCTGATAGGTTACAACAGAAAATGTCCAAAGGCTCCAAGAAATCTCGGTGAAAGGCTCCAATTTGACGAAATAATCACAGAATTGACATTACAAGCAAATTCTAAGCATTTCTGTGCATTTGTCGCAAAATTCGGTACTTACCACTGAATTGCTTGATGCCCTTGGGCATTTTTTTGCTCAGCCTGACAGGATACAACAAAATATGGCCAAGGGATCCAAGAGGAGTCGGTGAAAGCCTCGAATTTGGCCACATTTGGCCCAAATTTCGACGTTTTGTATGGAAATTGAGCCAAAAACGGGGTTTTGTCGCCAAATCCGGTACTTGCCAGCCTCTCTGTTGATTGTCTTTGTCATTTTCGTGCTCAGCCTGATAGGTTACAACAGAAAATGTCCAAAGGCTCCAAGAAATCTCGGTGAAAGGCTCCAATTTGACGAAATAATCACAGAATTGACATTACAAGCAAATTCTAAGCATTTCTGTGCATTTGTCGCAAAATTCGGTACTTACCACTGAATTGCTTGATGCCCTTGGGCATTTTTTTGCTCAGCCTGACAGGATACAACAAAATATGGCCAAGGGATCCAAGAGGAGTCGGTGAAAGCCTCGAATTTGGCCACATTTGGCCCAAATTTCGACGTTTTGTATGGAAATTGAGCCAAAAACGGGGTTTTGTCGCCAAATCCGGTACTTGCCAGCCTCTCTGTTGAATGTCTTTGTCATTTTCGTGCTCAGCCTGACAGGATACAACAAAATATGGCCAAGGGATCCAAGAGGAGTCGGTGAAAGCCTCGAATTTGGCCACATTTGGCCCAAATTTCGACGTTTTGTATTGAAATTGAGCCAAAAACGGGGTTTTGTCGCCAAATCCGGTACTTGCCAGCCTCTCTGTTGATTGTCTTTGTCATTTTCGTGCTCAGCCTGATAGGTTACAACAGAAAATGTCCAAAGGCTCCAAGAAATCTCGGTGAAAGGCTCCAATTTGACGAAATAATCACAGAATTGACATTACAAGCAAATTCTAAGCATTTCTGTGCATTTGTCGCAAAATTCGGTACTTACCACTGAATTGCTTGATGCCCTTGGGCATTTTTTTGCTCAGCCTGACAGGATACAACAAAATATGGCCAAGGGATCCAAGAGGAGTCGGTGAAAGCCTCGAATTTGGCCACATTTGGCCCAAATTTCGACGTTTTGTATTGAAATTGAGCCAAAAACGGGGTTTTGTCGCCAAATCCGGTACTTGCCAGCCTCTCTGTTGATTGTCTTTGTCATTTTCGTGCTCAGCCTGATAGGTTACAACAGAAAATGTCCAAAGGCTCCAAGAAATCTCGGTGAAAGGCTCCAATTTGACGAAATAATCACAGAATTGACATTACAAGCAAATTCTAAGCATTTCTGTGCATTTGTCGCAAAATTCGGTACTTACCACTGAATTGCTTGATGCCCTTGGGCATTTTTTTGCTCAGCCTGACAGGACACAACAAAATATGGCCAAGGGATCCAAGAGGAGTCGGTGAAAGCCTCGAATTTGGCCACATTTGGCCCAAATTTCGACGTTTTGTATGGAAATTGAGCCAAAAACGGGGTTTTGTCGCCAAATCCGGTACTTGCCAGCCTCTCTGTTGAATGTCTTTGTCATTTTCGTGCTCAGCCTGATAGGTTACAACAGAAAATGTCCAAAGGCTCCAAGAAATCTCGGTGAAAGGCTCCAATTTGACGAAATAATCACAGAATTGACATTACAAGCAAATTCTAAGCATTTCTGTGCATTTGTCGCAAAATTCGGTACTTACCACTGAATTGCTTGATGCCCTTGGGCATTTTTTTGCTCAGCCTGACAGGATACAACAAAATATGGCCAAGGGATCCAAGAGGAGTCGGTGAAAGCCTCGAATTTGGCCACATTTGGCCCAAATTTCGACGTTTTGTATGGAAATTGAGCCAAAAACGGGGTTTTGTCGCCAAATCCGGTACTTGCCAGCCTCTCTGTTGAATGTCTTTGTCATTTTCGTGCTCAGCCTGACAGGATACAACAAAATATGGCCAAGGGATCCAAGAGGAGTCGGTGAAAGCCTCGAATTTGGCCACATTTGGCCCAAATTTCGACGTTTTGTATTGAAATTGAGCCAAAAACGGGGTTTTGTCGCCAAATCCGGTACTTGCCAGCCTCTCTGTTGATTGTCTTTGTCATTTTCGTGCTCAGCCTGATAGGTTACAACAGAAAATGTCCAAAGGCTCCAAGAAATCTCGGTGAAAGGCTCCAATTTGACGAAATAATCACAGAATTGACATTACAAGCAAATTCTAAGCATTTCTGTGCATTTGTCGCAAAATTCGGTACTTACCACTGAATTGCTTGATGCCCTTGGGCATTTTTTTGCTCAGCCTGACAGGATACAACAAAATATGGCCAAGGGATCCAAGAGGAGTCGGTGAAAGCCTCGAATTTGGCCACATTTGGCCCAAATTTCGACGTTTTGTATGGAAATTGAGCCAAAAACGGGGTTTTGTCGCCAAATCCGGTACTTGCCAGCCTCTCTGTTGAATGTCTTTGTCATTTTCGTGCTCAGCCTGACAGGATACAACAAAATATGGCCAAGGGATCCAAGAGGAGTCGGTGAAAGCCTCGAATTTGGCCACATTTGGCCCAAATTTCGACGTTTTGTATTGAAATTGAGCCAAAAACGGGGTTTTGTCGCCAAATCCGGTACTTGCCAGCCTCTCTGTTGATTGTCTTTGTCATTTTCGTGCTCAGCCTGATAGGTTACAACAGAAAATGTCCAAAGGCTCCAAGAAATCTCGGTGAAAGGCTCCAATTTGACGAAATAATCACAGAATTGACATTACAAGCAAATTCTAAGCATTTCTGTGCATTTGTCGCAAAATTCGGTACTTACCACTGAATTGCTTGATGCCCTTGGGCATTTTTTTGCTCAGCCTGACAGGATACAACAAAATATGGCCAAGGGATCCAAGAGGAGTCGGTGAAAGCCTCGAATTTGGCCACATTTGGCCCAAATTTCGACGTTTTGTATG